>NC_048318.1:2364912-2410888 GCF_013100865.1 Trachemys scripta elegans
GGGGGGGGGGAGTCCGGACATTGACAAATTCCCCCCGGACGCTATTTTTAACTGAAAAAAGCCGGACATGTCCAGGGGAATCCGGACGAATGGTAACCCTAGGGTCGCAGTGTGGGGAGGCCTGGGTTAGGGTTCTCATGCCTATGAGCAAAACAGGAGACCCCTGCCCTGTAGCATACCACCCGGTCACACGCCTGAGGACTCCCTCTCTCCAGCCAGAGGCGCTCCCTTGAGCGCCTGGGCTGGATTCTGTACAGGCTCCTTGCTTGCCATAGCTTGCGACATGGGCTCCAGCCAATGCTAGACGAGTTAGCAATGCATTCCCTTGAAAGGCAGCTCTGCGATGAACAGTGACTCGGGAAGCATGGCGTCCCGGACTTCCACCTTTCTCGTCTCTCAGTTTACCCCGAGCAGCTTGTAAGCGCCTGCCCTGCAAAGTCCCCTGAGATCTCAGCGGCACTCCTCCTTGCACCTCACTAGCACTACAGGTTCTGCAGGCGAGACTCTTCCCTTCCAGACACCTGTGCAACTCCTCTCCTAAGGGACTGTACACTCCCGTTGCCCTCAGCGGGCCGGCACACATGTGACGAACTGGAATGGAGTAGACCAGGGATTCTCAAACTGTGGGGTCTCAACCTGGCTTTAATGGGGTCGCCCAGGCTGGCATTAGACTTGCTGGGGCTTGGGACTGAAGCCGATGCCCGAGCTCCACCGCCCGGGGCAGCGAGACTCAGGCAAGGGCTTCAGCTTTCCTCTCCCCGCCCCCCGCCCAGGGCGGCAGGACTGGGGCGGGCTCAGCCTTCGGTCCCCACTCCTGGGGTTGTGTACATAGGCGCCGACTCCATGGGTGCTCCGGGGCTGGAGCACCCGCGGGGAAAAATTAGTGAGTGCTCTGCACCCACCGGCAGCCAAGCTCCCCTCCTCCCCATCCCCTGAGCACACCGCGTCCCCACTCCTCCGCCTACGTCCCAAGCATTTCCCGCCCAGCCGCCGCCAAGGGGGAGGAGCAGGAATGTGGCGCGCTCAGGGGAGGAGCCGGGGCCGGGGCGGGGATTTGGGGAAGAAGTTGGAATGGGGGCAGGGCAGGGCCGGGGCCTCATTGAAGGGGTGCAGTGTGGACGGTGGCAGAGGGGGGTCGAGCACCCAGGGGAAAGGAGGGGAAGTCAGCGCCTATTGTGTAGTAATTTTTGTTGTCCGAAGGGGGTTCCAGTGCAATAAAGTTTGAGAACCGCTGGAGTAGACAACCAGCTGATGCTCCAGAGGTGCCCCAGTCCTAGACCTGCCCCAGCTCACTCTCTCATCGCCGGGCTGGCCCTGCGGGCTGACTCCAGCGTTCAGCTATTCGCCTGATTCTGATCCCAGCTATGCTAACAGAGACCTGGCATGACTGTACTGAAATCGGCGGAGTTACTTTATCTTTACACTGGCGCTGAGATTAGAATTGGGGCCAAGATTACCACATTGCAACTGACAAACAGGAAAAGAAACAGAAATGAACAATTGTTTTTTTAATCTTCCATAAGGTGTTGAGTTGTGCTAAGTTAATTACAGTTTGACTAATTTCAGCCCACCGTCTCTTCAAACTGCAATTAGCAATAGGTTCGTTACACTTGATTGTTTTGTTTTGCCAGAGAAGTGTTGAAAAATTCTTCGGTTTGGAGGAGGAAGAAAGAACAGCCTGTATATTTTAAAAGGTAGCAATTGGGAGGAGGGGGAAAGGGTAATAACTGCATGACAATACTGCCACTGTCCTGATTACATTGAATCAGACCCAAATGCCAATGGTGAGAGAGTCTCACCTTCTATTATTTAACATTTCTATTGTGGTTTAAACCAAGGTCAGGCCCCATTGCACTAGTGCTGCACAAACACATAGTAAAGGACAGCCCTGCCCCAACGAAGTTCTAAGGACAAAGTGAAAAGATGCTAAAAAAGTGGCATTATAAAAATAAACTTTGAGTTAAACAAATCTCACTGCAGTACCCATCAGAATTCTGTTGGCAACAATAAACAGTGTTCAGGTAGCTACATGAGGTGGGGACAAAAGTTGTACTGGGTAAACACCTCATGTTCCAGGGCATATGCCAAACACTAACTGCCTGGGTTAGGAAGAAACTTATTGTATAGGAAGGTTAAACTATCAGTGCCCATTAGGGGGTTTCTTGCACTTTCACCTGAACCATCTAGCTGGCCACCATCAGAGACAGGATACTGGACTAGAAACACAGGAATTGCCAGACTGGATCAGACCCATGGCCCATCTAGCTCTGTCTCTTAAGTACCAGCTGCTCCAAAGGAAGCAGTAAGCAGACATAAGAACGGCCATACTGGGTCAGATCAAAGGTCCATCTAGCTCAGTATCCTGTCTTCCAACAGTGGCCAGTGCCAGATGACCCAGAGAGAATGAACAGAACAGGGAATCATCAAGCGATCCATCTCCTGTCGCCCATTCCCAGCTTCTGGCAAACAGAGGTTAGGGACATCATCCCTGCCCATCCTGGCTAATAGCCATTGATGGACCTATCCTCCATGAACTTATCTAGTTCTTTTTTTAACCCTGTTATGGTCTTGGCCTTCACAACATCCTCTGGCAAAGAGTTCCACAGGTTGACTGTGCTGTGTGAAGAAATACTTCCTTTTGTTTGTTTTAAACCTGCCGCCTATTAATTTCATTTGGTGATCCCTAGTTCTTGTGTTATGAGAAGGAGTAAATAACACTTACTTATTTACTTTCTCCAAAACAGTCATCATTTTATAGACCTCTATCATATCCCCCCTTAGTCGTCTCTTTTCCAAGCTGAAAAGTCCCAGTCTTATTAAACTCTTCTCATATGGAAGCCATTCCGTACCCCTAATCATTTTTGTTGCCCTTTTCTGAACCTTTTCCAATTCCAATATATCTTTTTTTGAAATGGGGCGACGACATCTGCATGGAGTATTCAAGATGTGGGTGTACCATGGATTTATATAGAGGCAATATGATATTTTCTGTCTTATTATCTATCCCTTTCTTAATGATTCCTAACATTCTGTTCACTTTTTTGACTGCCGCGGCACATTGAGTGGATGATTTCAGAGAACTCTCCACAATGATTCCAAGATCTCTTTCTTGAGTAGTAACAGCCAATTTAGACCCCATCACTCTGTATGTATAATTGGGATTGTTTTCCAGTGTGCATTACTTTGCATTTATCAATACTGAATTTCATCTGCCATTTTGTTGCCCACTCACCCAGTTTTGTGAGATCCTTTTGTAGCTCTTCATAGTCAGCTTTGGACTTAACTATTTTGAGTAGTTTTGTATCATCTGCAAATTTTGCCACCTCACTGTTTACCCCCTTTCCCAGAGGTGGGGCAATCTTCCCCTACATTAGGGATCATGCTGGTCTAGGGAGTCCACCCATCTGGTTTCATACCAGGCAGTCCTACTTTTGGCTGGTTTGTCCCCTGTCCAGTACTGGGACAAAACCTGACATGGCATTGTCCTGTATTGGAGAGGGGACACCAGTTTAAAGAGCGTGCTGCTCCGCCCCTGCTGGCGTGACCTCACACACACGAGGGGCAGGGTGGTGCACTCCTGAAAACGGCATCCCCCATGTGGCATGACATCGCCCATGCCATGCATGCAAGGTCAAGCTGGCAGGGCAGGGTGGAGCACTCCTGAAAATGGGAGTCCCCCGTACCGTACATGCAGGGTCACACCAGCAAGGGCAGCGGGGTCATGCCATTCCCAGATATCAAGCTAGAGGAACAATGCTAGGAAATACCAGTGAGCCTTTCATTGGGATCAGTAAGCCGAGCTGTTCAGTTGTTCTGTTCCAAACCAGTACAATCCTGGCTATCTGTATGACATAATGGAGGATGCTCCCCTTCTCAGCAAGCTGAGAATCTGTGAAAACAGAGCTAGCAAGAGCCTAGAGCATCAGCTGCCAAGATTATCTGGGTCTCTCTCACGTAACCATTTCACTGCCATGGCAGGGCCGCGGGCCTGGCGCACCTCAGTCCCTCCAATTCTCTGCCTGCGGCACAGAACAGTCCAGTCTCCTGGGGGGTCTCATTTCAGTTGCTAGGGTTAGTGTGCGGGTGTCAGGTGATGCTGGTGGCCTGTTATATAAGGAGGTCAGACTAGATGGTCTGATGGTCCCTTCTGGCCTTAAACTCTGTGACCTGTGAACCCAACAGCATCAAGAGGATGTAAGCAAAGACAACAGAAAAGAGAAGATGGAGGAGAGAAGCATCAGTAACTTGAAAGCACCAGCATCACTACAGCATCTGGTTACAGAGACAAGGGAACTAAATTATATATATCAGGATCTCATAATAAACGCTCAGGGAGCTTGACTGGCTATAACTTAACTGCAGGCTTTCTAAGCATTAAAGAAATTACTAGATTGACAGCCTCTGATAAAACGGCAAGCAGTATAACTCAATCCTTTCTACTACCTGGGAGGGAAATCTGGGGGCCAACCTTAACAGCCCTCTTCACTAGTTGGGATGACACCCCACATCTCCAGGCCTTCGGCAGCTATTCCATGGTCACAGGAACTCCAGCATCAGTGGCTGGGAGAGCAGAACGGAAGATACATGTCGCTTCTGGCGCCCCATCAGCCAATACAACAAACCCTCACTCTCCTGCACAGCAGTAAAGGATCCAGGATGCCATCCAAATGAAAGCACAACCTGTTCCCAGATAACATCACTCCCAGGCTGCAATAGTACCAGCCTGACTAGTGGAGCAAGCAAGCGATCTCTCCCCAAACCAGAGCCGGCTGAAACACAGGAACATTCTTATCAAAAGACATTTGTGTGAAGTTGGGATTTTTTTCCAGTGAAAATCAAACAATGCCTGAGACACCCCTAGGCAAGTCACCCAGAAGAACAAACTGGACTGTTCTGGATCCCCACACAGAACTATCACAGTAATCAGGGCCGGATTTAGGGGCAGGCAACCCAGGCAACCGCCTGGGGTGCCAAGCTTGGGGGCACTGGCTCGGGGGGGCTGTTTTTCTTGTTTGTGACAAAAGAGAAAATAGAATGTTTGAAGTAAAATCTTTCAGGTATTCTGTATGTGGATTCGTTTTTCACTAACCTCCTAGAACGTTCTGGGCCTTTCTAGAATCACGTGGAACCTTCCAGACTTTCTGAGAACAACAGTCTCCTCGAACCTCCTAGAATGTTGTCAGCCATGCCCTCACAGATATATGGCATGAATAAATACAGATTTACAAATCCTAGTGTGCAAATTTATTGTCTTATATGATAGGGATAAATCACACATGCAAATCATGCATCCAAGTTGTGAAATGAGCCACGAATGCAATACAAAATGAGGTATTCAAAAGTTTAACAAATGGAGGGGGCGCGCTGAAGACACTTCTCGCCTGGGGAGCCAATGGGTCTAGGGCCAGCCCTGACACTAAGCAGGGTCCTCAGTACAATGACATATGTCAAGTTAAGGCAGACTCATCATATACAGACCCAGTAAACAAGAGATGCAAATGAGGAGACACAAAACACAGCGCAAACTGGGAGAGGAACTGGAGCAGCAAGGGAGCTATTTAAGAGGCAGGTGCTCTTTGCACCAATGGCCAAAATAGCAGGGGGGGGGGGGACAAGAATTTTTTTTTTCTTCAAATAACCAGAAATTAAAAAGATGTTTAATCAAAAAGCTCTGAGGAAAACCCACGCTTGACCCATACATCACACTATGGCGCAACTGCCACTGCACTATAAAGAGGCTAAAACAGCCTCCAAGATTGCACCCATCTCGGACAGAGACCTGAAGGCATCAATCTGTCTCATGGGTAGTGGTGGGGGGTGGAGGGTTATAAACAGTCCAAATACTGAAATTGTAATAACAAGCAACTAGCAGCAGTAACTGGTGTGTTGAGGAAGTTCTACCAAAGGCATCAGTTCAGTTGTGAAAGGCAGAGAAGTATAATCTTTGTGACTTATGGAAACCAGATTTCAGCAAGAAGGGAGCCCTAGAAGTCCTTCCTAGTGACGGATAACTAAGAGGGACTGGAAACTGTTATATTATTTGAATAGCTGAGAGAGAGACAGAACCGTTCTCTCCAGACCTGGAGAGGGTTTATTAATACCCTAGGAGGAGAGGGGGCTCAAATAACTGATTCCTGAAGAGTCAGAGACCAGCTGTACCCAGCAAGAGGCTCTGAGATGCCACGTACCTGAGAAGGATGCTGCACCTGAGAAACCAGCTACATTGGAGAAGCAAACCCTTGATGTACAGACCATGGGCAGTGCATGCACCCTGCCCCGCATCTTCAGCCCAAGGCCCAGCCCCACTCCACCCCTTCAGCCCCCCTGTTCTCCCTGGCCAACCCAACGGCACAGCCCTGAACCCCAGTTGGTGCCTGGAGCAGCCCTGAACCTTGATTGGCCCGCTGGTGTCCGGAGCAACCTTGAGCCCGGGCTAGCTTGCCGGCACCCAGAGTAGCCCCGAACGCCAGCCAGCCTTCCAGCACCCGGAGCAATCCGAAGGAGCCCCGAACCCCACCCAGGGCCAAGCCCTGAACCTGGACTCCTGGGCTGTGGCAAGGAACTTTAGCAGAGGTTTGGTGAGGCTTACCCACCACCCATGGTCCAGACTAACAGACAAAAGAAGAACTTCACCACCAAAGCAGGAACATCACTGAGAAAAGACCAAACCTGAGGAAGGGTGGAGCTAGTCATGAGTCTATCCATCACCCACCTTAGCCTTCTCACAGGGCATAAGCCATATCCAGTGACTACCAACCCAAGCTGGGGTATACTCAATACACACCTGGCACAACCCCAGACCAAAGCCAAACTTTACCTTGGATGCTTATTCACTCTGTGTCTTAGCTGAGCGAGAGTAAAGACAAGACTAAACTGAAGTTTGTTAAACACCATAATGTGATAATTGGTTATCTGCCAGCATGACTTGCCGACAGAGCTGTTACCAATACTTACTCATAAGGATGTATGTGACATTCATTCCTGAAATTTTATCACACACATGCTTTGCTCAAAGTTACTTTTAAAATGACACATCCTTTCCTGCAGTTCCTAGAGATCTTCGTGCTCTGAATGACCTATTTGCGTTAGCATCTTGCTGGTCACATTTAATTGCTTTTAAAGGCATTTATCATTTTAATCTCTACATTCATGGTTCAGATGTCCATGCCTACCTGCGCATACTTTAACTTGAACGTGGTTTTGCAATGCTGAAAGACCAGTTTACCATCATGCCTTCACACTGCAAGTGCCAGCTGTGGGCCTTTTCTGTACAGACCAGCACTGCTGAATGCTATTTGGGTTACCATTTTAGTTTTTTGGCCTAGGATAGCTCATTCAATAGGACCCACAGAGATCACTAGACTTCACAGCTTTCACAACTCCACGTTTTCATAAAGATGTATCTATACTGCTGCCCACCACTACCACAGCTGAGCTAGGATGACCAGATAGCAAGTGTGAAAAATCGGGACAGGAGGTGGGGGGTAATAGGTACCTATATAAGAAAAAAAACCCAAAATCGGGACTGTCCCTATAACATCTGGTCACCCTAAGCTGAGCACTGGCCATGTATCACTAGGCCTCTGAGGTTCCTCATATACAAATAAAGATCACCTTTGTGATCTCTTCTTAGACAGGCTCCTTCCTAAAGTGCTTATTGTGCACTGCCAACACAATGGGCTGGCCTCTGTCCAGAAGGGGAAGGCCCTGCTCTATATTTGAACGGTTGACTTGTGCTCTGAGCATTCCTCCGGGTTTTCTGCTGCTCTTGTGCAGAAGAGGCCAGTTTTACTGATGAAGACGGTGAGAAAAGGAGATCAGGAAGAGTCTTAGAGGATGGAATTCCAGGACCTGAGGTCCCCTACTGAGAATGTTGTTTGTCCGTCTCCCTCAAGTTAACAGCGGAGCTCTGTTCGTTAGCAAGGCTGGCCAGATGGGTCATGGAAGGAGAGGCACAGCATCCCCAATGGCCCGTTAGAAGCAAAACAGGGAGCTTAACCTAGGATAGCTCGGTGATTAAGTTATACAGCCGGGACTCAGGAAATCAGGGTTCAGTGCTAAGCCAGGGCGGCTGCATGATCCTGGGCAAGTCACTCTGGACCTCAATTCTGGGTCTGTAAAATAGAGAGACAAATCTTTCCTTTCTCTCATGCCTGTGTAGCTGGTGAGCAGTTTGAGGCATCTCTCTCGCTGTGTATTTGTACAGAGCCCTGATTTCAGCTGGCATAGCTAAGGGCTATTGTAACATAAATAACAGCCTGGGTTTACCCCCCAGACAGTTCCACCTGAACACATACAGGGGGGACCTCTCTGGATCTGAATGCCTGGGGGTGCCAGGCAGCCACCTTAGGAGAGGACCCTTGTCTCTATTTCACTTGGTGTGAGACAGGGTGCGTGCAGGGTGCACTGAGGGTCAGATGGGCTGTGGCCCCTAAAGTGAGCACAGGAAGGGGGGAAAGGGTGCAAGAGCCTTTCCCCCTTGTTGATCCCACGCAGAAATTCCAGTCACAGTCTCTGCACTCACCGCAGGGAGACCTGGGAGAAGTAGGGCTATGGGCGGCGCGCAGCACTGGCTGGGTATGCTGGGCAGAGGCCCCACCACAGCTCATGATAAGGTGCAGCATGAATACTGGGAGCCCAGAGAAGTGGGGAAAAGGATTAAACCTCGGAATTTGGCTCTTTAACTCTAGCTGCAGCTACCACGTTTAGAGGGGATTCTCCCCTGTGCAGAGCATCCTGTTAATGACCCCATCCAGTACTTCAGGGGTATTACAGCCGTCTCTCAACACCCCAGTCCATGGGCCCTGGGGTGTCTTCTTCACCACACTCCCACTACTTGGAGCTGCTGCTGTGCATCTCCCCAGCTCAGCTCCTCCCATCATTGTCAAATCTCGTCTTAAATCATCCCTCTCCACCTTTACCTATGCCTCTCAACATCTCCTTGTCAGTAACCTTCTGGCTGCAGCGTGCTTTCCTTTTTATGTCACAAGATACTCTTCTATCAGTTACGCCACATCAGGCTCTAGAAGCTATTTTGGGGTCTGGTTTGAATGGAGGTTTCTTTACAAAATCAGGGTGCACTAACATGAGCTACACAACGTGTGATGTTAGAGGAGTCAGAGATGGCTCAGTGTCCAGAGGGCTGGGTGTTATAGACTTGCCTAGTGTTTGACCTCATGTCTCCTACTAGCAGCTGGCCCCAGTCCCTGGGGAAATCTGCTGCTTACATCCAGAGTTCTCCCTGAGCTCAAGGGAGAGTAGCTTTTGGGACTGAAAGTTCCAAATCCAACCTTAGCGAATAACTGTGGGGCGTCAGAAGGTGTCTGTGGCCACGGTTTATCATAACAGCACAGAACTAGATCTTAGGGATTCCTGCACTCCGATCCGGATCCCACACAACTCCCTCCCTGGTCTCGGGCAAGTCACTTTACCTCCCACCTCAGTTTCAGCATCAATCAACTAGAAATAAAGCTTGGCACACAAAGGATTGAGAGGAATCAAGGGAACTCTCTTTTATGTTCTGGCCAATTGAGCTCTTCGGAGGACTCACCGTTCAAAACTCACAAGCCTGGATCTGTTATGAGCTAGTGTTTTATTCCAAATCCATCCTTCATGCTGCACATCAGACATGGGCTGCTCTCCCATGGGTGCCTTGGGGGGCTTCTTCTCCCACAGGAGCCAGCCAGAAACCCTTTTCACTTATCCCACTGTAAATCAGGAGTAACTCCACTGGAGTTCTTCGAGTTACTCTTGGGTATGTGAGAGCAGAACCCAGCTCTTAGTGTCCAAGATCCTAGTGGAGAGCAGCACCCCATATGGGGCAGGGGAAAGGCCAGGACCCTACTCACTTTACATCAGCTCTGTGACCAGCACACATACGATACGCTCAAAGAGGTGTAGCAGTTACTACTCCTGCTCATGCTCCCCAGAGGCATTCCATGCTCTCCATAGGCACAAAGACTCTAGGAAATGTCCTTCTGCTCAGCATCCCCATGTCCAAAAGGGGCTGTGGCTTTAGAAGGAACAACCAGGCCCTGGATACACCAGCATGGTGTGAAGTGCTGCTGTGACACAAGTGCATTGGATTTTGATCCCATTTAGTCCATTAAAAGAGGAATCCGCCATCTCCTGACTGAAGCTGCTGAAAACAGCCTAGCCCTATGGGAAACAGTAACACACCAAATACCAACATCTCCCAGCTTTGCAAATAGGATAATGGGCTAATTCCACGTTACCACTGTACTACAGCACGGAGCGAGCATTGCAAACCCAGCCGCCAGCCAGCTACACGGATTGCTGGGTCTTCCTGTTACAATGCATAGAGGCCAAGGCCGGAAGGGACCACTGTGATCATCTAGACTGACCTCCTGCAGAGCACAGGCCACAGAACCGCCCCCAGCAATTCCTAGAGCAGAGCATCTAGAAAAACATCCAATCTAGATTTCAACATTCCCACTGATGGAGAATTCACCACAACTCATGGTAAATTGTTCCAAAGGTTAAGGACGCTCCCTGTTAAAAAGGGTGCACCCTAGTTCCAGCCTGAATTTGTCTAGCTTCAGCTTCCCCCTGCAACTAGATCAAGTTAGACCCTTCTTTGGTAGACTGAAGAGCCCCTGGTTAAATATTTGTTCCCCATGCAGGTACTTACAGGCTGTAATCAAGTCACCCCATCACCTTCTCTTTGTTAAGCTAAACAGACTGAGCTCCTGGAGTTGATCACTACAAGGGAGGTTTTTTAATCCTTTCATCATTTGAGTGGCTCCTCTCTGTATCCTCTCCAATTTATCACCGTCCTTCTTAAATGAACCCCAGCTCTGTCTAAATGCTGATCTAACTGCAGACAGCTTCAATTCATTAGTTGCTTTTGTCATTAGAAAGTGCAATTCTCCTAAGTGCTCAGAAGGAGAAGGTGTCTGGTTGCCCAAAGTTCAGAGTTTCAGGTTTGGGCTGGTGGCTTTCCTTCCAAAAACTAAATAAATAAATGAAAGGCAGGTTAAGTGGCACTTGCTGTTTTTCCCCAGCAACATGGGAAAGGACTTTGTTTTCCCGGCTCTCTTCCTCTCCTGAGTGCCGGAACAGAAATAAGAAGAGAGACTCCCACACACAAACTAGCATTTCAGCTGGTACCATTATTATTTCATGTTCAAAAACCCTGCAACAGAAACTACCCTGCCATGCAGTGGAGCAGATTTAAGAGTCCAGAGCTGGTTGCTAAAACAACTCGTTTTGAAAAGGAAATAGAGACATTTCAGTCCACAGCCTCATGCTTTTTACATTTCACAAATTAACCTGCTTCCATGCCACTAGTCACAGCCTGTGCATATAACAATGTAATATGCCCTGGGTAGAACTCCCCACCGCCTGCCCCCAACACCTCAGTGCCTAGAGAAAGGAAGGCGTATCTGCACCCTTCGATTGCTGAGAACGGTTCAGCAATGGCAACAGACCCTGCACCCCTTCTACCAGGGCACCTTGATTTCAGTCCTTTGCAACAGGGACTAGTAACCTGCATTTTTGTTGCTGTTGGATTAAAAAGCAAACAGGCTTGTACATACATTGCAGCAGTCCATCCCGGGTGCCAATCCGATTAGGAGGTTTCCAATCAACTGGAGGCTTAAGCAATGGGACGGCAAGGATCTGCCTTTCTGCTCCACTTGTAACTTGGCTTTGCCCTGCTCTCTCCGGATCAGCTCCTTCTGCAGGTGCTCAAGTTGAACAGAGCCTCTTGCCTACGTAACCCAGTTCCTCCTGGCTGCGGAGCCTATCAGACCTACTCACTCAGCTCCAGTTCTCTTCATGCTTTTCATTTTTTTTCTCCTCTCCAGTTTATTTCACAGCAACTCCCCTTGCTTCTAACACACTTTAAATACTTAAAGGGACAGGCAGCCTGGAACAAGACTTCATAGACTATAAATACAGCCGCAGACCAAATAGTATCAAATATTTAATGTTACATGGAAAGTTCTACAATTCTGCGTCATTAGGGCATGTAAATATGTGCCCTTCTGCTTCTCTGCTTTCAGTGTGTTGCAGCCTGATCCAATCTGCTGTAAAACTAGATCTGGAAGAGAAGAGTAGACAGAGCTGGATTCTTCTCTCTTACACTGAATTTATGTCAGTGTAACTACTACAGTGGCCAGGTAACAAGTGTGAAAAATCGGGACTGGGGTGTGCAATAGGCGCCTATATAAGACAAAACCCCCAATATTGGGACTGGCCCAATAAAATCAGGACATCTGGTCACCCTAGTAACTACATGGACTTTAGTGGACTTGCTCCTGCCTGACCTCAGGGTGCATGAGTGGAAAACAGCCCCAGAGATTAGACTGATACACAGTTGTGAAACCTCACAGCAACAGAGGGAGAAATGGACATTTACACGACGTAGCTTCCCATATATTGCTCAAGGTCACAGGAGTCACCATTCCAGATCAAAGCTATGGTCCAAGCAGCCCCATTCCTGTCCCTAACAGGGTGGAGGCCAGATGCTTCAACTCCCATGAGAGGAGTTACTTCCCATCCATAGGCTTAATGCCTGGAAACATTAAGGGCCATCTCTCTTGTTTCACGCTGATATTGGCTAGATCATCATTGTGACACTGCACCCTATATTCTTCACAGTGATATTATTATGATATGATTATGACATCATTGTAATGTATTTTAAGCAAGATTAGTCATGTGAGGTGTCATTGGAAGGGTTATGATTTGCTAAATATGATTATCTTATTTGTATGCATGTATCATTTTTGTATCTGAAGTTACGAATATTGACTATGTGTCTGTATTTCAAATGTAGTTACACCTGGGTAACACCCACTAGATAAAATGCTTTCAATCTGGATAGTGGGTGGGGAAGGGCCTATTCAGGGCAATGGGCCACTAGGAAAAAACAATAGGCCTTAGGAGAAGCTTATCTCCTACCTGGGGGGCCTTCCTGAAAATGTTACAGACAGCCTCCAACTAATGGCTGCTATGACTCTACATAGATGTGATGTGACCGCACTTCTCTAGCCTCCATCTTGGGATGTCAGTATTTTTCCACAGACTGGTCTGGGAACTAAGCTTTGAAACAAAGCTTCCTGTCATATGCAAAAGCTATATAAGGGAGGGAGTGACATCATCTGGTGTTCTTCACTCCGTATACAAGAAGACTCCTGGAACCACCTGAGGAACAAAGACTGAACTGGGGGAAGTGCTGGACCCAGGCTAAAGGGATTTTTAGCCTGTGAATGGAACACCTGGGGATTCCAAGCTGTAAAGCAAGTGCAGTTTGCCCCTTAAGAATCTGTAGCCTGCTTGTATCATCTCTTAGGATGAGAATCTGCTATTCCTAGCCAATCTATTTAGTATATTAAGCTTAGTTTGCATTTTTTATTTATTTGCTAGGTAATCTGCTTTGATCTGTTGGCTATCACTTAAAATCTATCTTTTTTAGTTAATAAACTTGTTTTTGCTTTATCTAAACCAGTGAGTTGCAACGAAGTATGTGGGAATCATAATTCAGGGGCAAAGGCTGTTGCATATTCCTCTCCACATTGAGGGAGGGGGTGAATTTTATGAGCTTACTCTGTACAGTTACTTGTGCAGCAGAAGACAAGTATAATTTTGGGGTTATACTCCAGAGGGGGTGTGTGCATGGGGATTTGGGAGTTGCTTTAGCTGTAACCTTTCCATTGCTGGTTCATTGCAGGGGCTGGTCAGAGAGCCTGCATGTAACTGCAGCTGGGTGTGTCCCTACCTGTATGTGTGCTGGTGAAATTGCAGGCTGGAGGGCTTTGCAGCTTGTCACAGCAGTACAGTGTGAGAGGAAGCAGAGGCTGGTGGGTGAGGGGGCTCAGTAGTACCCTAGTTCCAGGTGGCACCCCAGGGGGAACCCGTCACAATCCTATCACCTGTGTTCTTCCTGCTCTGGTCAGAGCTTCTGATGCGTCTTGGCTGTTGCGACACATCTAGCTATCTGGCCATCACCAGAGTGTCAAGCCACAAGACCGGCTGTTCTTGAGGAGTCACCAGCAGAACTGTGAAAGAAGAGCTGACCAGGAGCAGGCTGGAGGTGTTAAACCTGCCCTAACCTCTGGGCTCTCGGGAGAGGGACACAGCCCTTTTCCAGAACTGGGTTTTTAAACTAAATCGAGCGTTAAATCCTTTAGTGGGTTGAAACTACGAAATCAGGACAAACACACCCACCCATCCAGCGAGCCTTGTGAAGCTGAACCTTGCCCACCCAACGAAGCACAGCAAACTGCATCTGACCTACTTACACAGACACCCACACACAGCACAGAGATACCCAGGCAGGCTGGAACAAATCGTGTAGCAGGGGTGCCGAGAGCCATGGAACCAAATTGTAAGTCCCGGATCTGATGGAAACCTCTTCAAGCCAGGGGGTGCGGCCACACCCCCAGCACCCCTAGTTCCAGCGCCTATGGCTATACCATACCCCCAAGTCAGAGAGTTACCCCCACCCCCAGCACACAGACATCGTTACCCTCAATACACACAGCCCTCCCCGCAACTAACAGATCCCCCCCCAGTACACCCACACCCAGGATCACAAACACACTGGAAGACACACAAGCAGGCCCTAATGTGCACTTGGTGCATTTGTACAGAGCCCCCATCTCGAGGGGTCCCCAGCGACCTCCCCCACAACAAAAGCAACCCAAGGCCAGGAAGGGGACAGGGCAAGGCATCGCAGAGGAAGGGCCCCATTTGCACGCCGTGGCAAGTGCCAATGGGCCGGAGTGAGGAAACAAGCCCGCCCTGCTGCAGGACATGATTCGCAGCCTCACTGTCCAGCAGACCCCCACATCGGGGCCTTCTACTTCTGGAGCAGGACCCAAGCCCCATGCCTCCCACCCCCCAGGAGGCAGGACCTGGCAGAGAAGGTGGGTGTCTCCCTCAATTCCGATAGTGAACAGGGCCCCAAAATTCTTTAATCCAGCACTTCACCCAATGATGCCTTGCTACAGACACACCTGCTCACAGACCCCCGAGACACGGATCCCCATTAGATTCCCACCCAGGGACGTGAATTCAGAGAGATACAGAAAGAGTGATATACAGATGCGCTTGTACTCCGTGTGTCTGCGCTAAAGCAAGGAAGCCATTGCAAGGCTGCTCACTGCATAAATGGCTGGCGCCCGCATGCACCCTTGCAACATTCAGCACGTCCCAGGCAGCAGTGGTGTTTGTGTCAGAACTAAAAGCAGAAATGGTTACAGGAAAAATAAAGATAAAACGCTTTCTAACCATAACACACTAGACTTGGTTCAAAGTTAAGTGCCCTTACCACATTTCCAGTACTATTGCTGACCAAACTCTCAGGCCAGGATCTGCTCCCAACGTCCAATGTCTGTTTCTTTTGTCTTCTGAGGTGAAAAGGGAGAACTGGAGAGGGAGCGAGAACTTGGGGTGTTTTGCCCCTCACTTTTATAGTTCAGACCCCCTTTGAAGTGGTGAAGAAGAGGTGTCGGACGGGGGAGGGGAGGGTGCGCGGTGGGGAAGGGGTGTCGGACGGAGGAGGGGAGGCTGTGCGGTGGGGAAGGGGTGTCGGACGGAGGAGGGGAGGCTGCGTGGTGGGAAAGAGGTAGGCTGATGGAGGAATGGGCAGAGGGGTTCTGGTGGGAGAAGGTAAGGCCGGGGCATGGGGATGGGGGAGGGGTCTGGTCTGGGAGACCCCCTGCAGGGAATGTGTGATGGGAGGGATGTCAGAGGGGGGGCAGAGTGTGAAGGGGGAAGCGGGTGAAGAGACTGTGCGGGAAGGGATTGGGGAGGAGTCGGGGGTAGGTAGGGGAGGGACGTGTAATAGGGAGATTGCACTTTTGGCTAACAGGTCCTTAACGAGGGAGGGCGATGGGTCTGCAGCTGGCTGTGACATCCAGTCTCCTGTGTCACCTGCCGGTTTCACTGATGATATGCTCGCCTCTGGGATTGCTACACTCCTGCTGCCCACATCTCAACCCAGTGTCAGAGCTGGCTGGATCCCCTCCCGAGAAGGGGGGCACAGCAGACTGCCCTGCAGGGAGATGGCAGGGTTTGTTTTCCTCCCTCGGCCCAGGCTGGAGCAGCTCTCAGAACTGGCTGTGCTGCTAGAACTGCCCAAAACAGCAGAGAAAGCCGCTGAAGGCTCTGAACAGGCCGAGGGAAAGGAAGCCACTTTTAAAGTAATCGCTGTAGAGGAGTGGGCTGCAGGCCTAAAGCAGAGCATCCAAAGGAACTAGCTCCTCAAAGGCATGTGGGTGCCTAGCTCCCATTGGTGTGAGGACTGATTGAGGACTTGTGCCTAGAACAGCATGGAGGTTAACAGAGAGGCGGAGTCACCTGCTCAGCTGGCTCAGAGAGCTGAAGCAGTGTTGCCAACCCCTGTAATGTTTGATGTTTTGCTTAAAGCGCCAGCTCCTGGAGTCATGTGATTCCATTAAACCTCAGTTTCCATTAAAAGAAAAAGTTTCTAGCCCTCAGGGCTGCGAATAAATACTTGAAAATGTAAGGGAAATGTGCCCTGAGAGCTCACACACTGGAACCTTGAGAGCCCCAAATAAAAAGAACCCCAAGCTGATTATTATCATTATTTAATCTCGGGATTTTTAAGCCCATTTCATGATTTTTGAGTGCCCGGCAGTGGCCTATCCTGTGGTATTAACGTGTGGGGTGAGGCCTGGATGGGTTTTCAGTGTTAGTGTTTCTGACACTAAAAGAGGGGAGCTGTGCTGGAAGGCGCTGAAGGGGTTCCTAGTGTAGCTCCCACTATTGGATATAGGGCTGCCTCTCTCTGTGTGTAACTTCTTGGGGTTTACTAGTAGAGCACTTACCTCTGTTGCAACAACACGGCACTCTGTGCTCTTGGCTGCTCCCTGCACCTCAAACTGGGAGGTGGGTTCTGGAGGGAGGGCTGGAAAAGAGAGAATGTGGGAGCTCACAGGCAAGCTCGGGGGGTGGAGGGGGAATACTTGGATGCAAGGAAATGTGCGGGAGTTTCTGTGTGGTGAAAACTAGAGCTGTACGGCAATGAGACCTCCAGGTTCCCAAACCTGCTCTTCTATTGCATTGATGTTGTTTGCACTACTGAGGATTCCATTCATCCTCCCTAAGCAGATCTCCTTGGATTGATGAGACTCCAATGAATTAGAAACTCTCTCTCAAACCCTCTCGCATGTCCCTATGTGAACGGCGAGTAAGCGATCCTTTATTGCTATAGCAGCTTCCTAAATATGGCTACTGTTCAGAGCATGTGCACTGACTCAGATGTGTCTGCTAGACTCGACACTAAAACGTGGTTCTGCGCTGAAGAGTGACTGTGCAAAAATGGCACCATCTGACTCAGCAAATCTGCTCCCTGTATGTATGCAGATTCCTATTTTTGTTCTGCTTTGTACTCCGGCTGTCCCCGGAGAGGGGAGCTGGAGTCTCTTCCTTTTGTGCATCATTCTTTCCATTCCCAGTAATTTACGCCCACAGAAGGTCATTGGGTTCAACAGGTATTAGGCACAGTTCGGTTTGCAAAAGCTTGACTGCTGGCGATAATGCATGAGAAAGGAAGACCCTGGTTTGACTCTTGGATCCCTGGGGGAGTTTGCTGGGCTGGGGGAGTTAGAAACAACAGCCTGATTCATCCTTCTGCTGCGACAGATTGAGGTTGGTATAATTCCATTCACAGAGTGGAAAGCCAGGCCAAACATCACTTTACTTGTGACTGACTATATTTGCTCAGGAGTCACAATACACATGGAGATCCATGGTGCCATTTTTATAACACAGAGTTGCACCGAAATGCTGTCCGATTTTATTACAATAAAAACAATGAATCCTGTTATTTTTTTGGCCACACGGACAGGGCCGGCTCCAGACACCAGCTTACCACTCAAGAGGGGTGGCACGTCCAGCTGTTTGGCGGCAATTCGGCGGACGGTCCCTCGCTCCTGCTCAGAGCGAAGGACCTCCTGCCGAATTGCCGCCGCAAATCGCAATCGTGGCTTTTTGTTTGTTTGTTTGTTTGGCTGCTTGGGGCGGCCAAAATCTGGAGCCGGCCCTGCACATGGAAGGAAACTTATTATTGCTTTACAATAGCACCTTGAGTCCCCGTATGAGAGCAGGGCCTCGTTGTCCTAGGTACTGTACATACACTTAACAGACAGTCCCTGCCCTGAAGAGCTTACTGTCTAAATAGGCAAGACAGACAAAGGGGAGAAGTAGAGAAAGATTTATAGATTCCAAGGCCAGAAGGGACCATTGTGATCATCTAGTCTGACCTGCTGCACACCACAGGCCAGAGACCTGCCCCAAAATAACTCCTAGAGCAGAGCTTTTAGAAAAACATCCAGTCTGGGTTTCAACATTGTCAGGAAAGGAGAATTCGCCACAAGGCTGGGTAAATTGTCCAATAGTTCATTACCCTCACTGTTAAAAATGCACGCCTTATTTCCAGTCTGAATTTGTCTAGCTTCAACTTCCAGCCACTGGATCATGTTAGAAATTTCTCTGCTAGACCGAAGAGCCCGTTAGTCAATATTTGTTCCCCATGCAGGTACTTGTAGACTGGGATCACGTCACCCCTTCACCTTCTAAACAGACTGAGCTCTTTGACTCTATCACCATAAGGCAGGTTTTCTAATCCTTTGTCATTCTCGTGGCTCTTCTGTGAACTCTGGAATTTATCAACATCCTTCTTGAATTGTTGACACCAGAACTGGACACAGGTTCCAGCAGCAGTCACACCAGTATCAAATATAGACGTAAAATAACCTCTCTGCTCCTACTTGAGGTTCCCCTGTTTATGCATCCCGGGATCTCATTAGCTCTTTTGGCCACCACTTCACATTGGGAGCTCAGATTCAGCTGGTTATCCACCATGACCCTCAGATTTTTGTCAGAGTCACTGCTTCCCCGGAGAGAGTCCCCCAGCCTGTACATAGGGCCAACATTATATATAGATATAGAGTGATCGCGTTGGGAATGAACTCTTGAATGAACTAACACAGGAAAATGATAAAAGACAAAAACACCCTATCGCCTGTGGGTGAACACTTTTCACAGAGCGATCGCTTATCTGACCGCTCAGTCCTCATCCTCAAAGGAAACCTGCACGACGCTTTCAAAAGACAAGCCTGGGAGTTTACATTTATAATTTTGATAGACACTAAAAATGATGGACTAAACCGAGTCACTGAATTTATGGTTTATTACAACAATCTGTAACCCACTAGCTCCCCTGTTTGTCCTATGACTGCAGAGGTGTCAATGGGCTTCTCTACCAACCTTGAATGGTCCCTTAGAATATGTGCTAACTACTTATGCTAAACAATCTTCCACCTTGCATTTAGCTGTGACACTCGAGTGCCTTTCCCAGCCCTGAAGAAGAGCTCTGAGCAGCTCGAAAGCTTGTCTCTCTCACCAACAGAAGTTGGTTCAATAAAAGATCTTACCTCCCGCACCTTGTCTCTCTACTATCCTGCGACGAACACAACTACACTGCAGACGTATCTTCAGTTGCTTCTGTTTAACATCCTCCAGAGCAGTGGTTCTCAACCCACAGCCAGCAGGCCACTTGTGATTTAATCAGCAGACATCTGTGGCCCATGTGATATCCTCAGGGGCATACGGGTAGCACATATATTGTGTGGATGCAGCCCACAGAACATGTAGAGAGTTGCATATGTAACCCACAATGGTAAATAGGTTGCGAACCACTGCTCCAGAGATACTAGCTAAATGAGACTATAGCATCTAGTTTTTTTCCCCAAATATAGAACAGAAATATTTATTGCACACTTCTCACTTCTGCCCAGGGCCGTCCCTAGACATTGCGGTGCCCCCCCACCCCCGCGGCGGGAAGTGGAGCGACCTGGCCCCAGCCCGCTCCACTCTGCACCCCTGGCTCCCAGCCTTGGGGGGCAGGAGGGAACCGCCCCCCAGCACTCAGCGGCGGCGCGGCTAGGAGCCGTCAGAGCAGAGCGGGCTGGGGCCAGGTCGCTCCACTTCCCGCCGCCCGGTGAGTGCAGGGCGCGCCCGACCCCTGCTGCAGTCCCCTGGGACGTAGCTCAGGGGGAGGGGTGGAGTGGGGGCGGGGTAGGGAGGGAGCAGTGGCGGGGGCAGCTTTCCTGGCCCGCTCAGCTGGCCAGGGGATCAGGCTGGCCACTGGAGGCTGGAGCAGCACGCAGCTGCATAGGGCACCAGGAAATTTGGGGCAATTTAGTGCCCCAAATTTCCTGGTGCCCTATGCAGCTGCGTAGTTTACGTATGGGTAAGGACGGCCTTGCTTCTGTCTTTCCTGCATTATTATTGATAATTCTACCATTTCTGTCTAGTAACGGACCAATACCATTGTCAGGATTCTTGTTGTTCCTAATATATTTCTAAAAACTCCTCCTTATTGGCCTTAATTCTGATGGACATTGATTTCTTCTTGTGTATCTTTGCTTACCTTATCAATTTTCTACTCTTCCTAACTTCTGACATATTCATATCTGACATTACTATCACCTTCTCTTTTCTTCTGCTGGTTATATATTTTACAGTTATTTTTATAGCTGCCGTCACTTCCCCTCTAAAACCAGGTCAGTTTTTTTAACCAGCACAGCCTTCTTCCTCAATTGTGGGATTGTGGCTTTTGGGGCATCTAGTGCCGCGTTCTTAAAGGATTCCCAATTATCATTCATATTTTTCTGATTAAATTCTTCCTCCCTGCTGATTTGGCTCATAATTGTTTTTGGCTTTGTGAAACTGGCCCTGTTAAAGCTCCAAGTACAGACATTACTGGTCTGACTTTATTCTGCTTGCACATTATAAATGGGATCAAGTCGTGATCACTTGTCCCAAAGCTGCCATTATTTTGTAGTCCTGTGATCATTCCTCATTATCTGTTAGGACAAGGTCCAATATAGAATTTCCTCGTGTTGACTGCAACACTTTTTGAGTTAGGAAATTGTCATCTATAACGTTTAGAAATTCCAAGGAAGTTTTAGGACTGGTAGCATGAGACCTCCATGATATGTCACTCAGAGTGAAGTCCCCCACGATCACACATGGTTTTTTTTTCTACACATTGTGGATGGGTGCATAAGGAGGCGGCCATCCTGTTTCTTACTGTGATTTAGTGGTCTGTAGCAGACACCAATACTCCATCTCGTGCTTTATCTGTTAGGATATTGATCCAGAAGCATTCAAGACCATTTTCTTCTGCGTTATCAGTGACTCAGAAACAGGTAATGCTATTTTAGACAGAGTGCCAATCCCTGTTCCCATTTGCTGATTTGATCATTTCTAAATCGGTTATAACCATTGTTTTTAATATTCCAATCACGAGGATCATCCCACCAGTAATACCAACTAGATCGAATTTATGCTCCTAAATGAGCAATTGCAATTTGTCTTGTTTGTTACCCAGGCTCCTAGCATTGGTGTTCGGGCAATTCATGATTTTTTTCTCTTCATATCCTTTGATTCCTTAATTAATTTTGTTCTCAGAATCTCAGTTTTACGCTGAGTGCTCATATCTTCCCTCTCTTTACCCTCTCTTTAGCTATTATTTGAACTCCTTCCTGACTACTCTAGCCAGCCTGTCCCCAAGGAGATTAGTCCCCCTTCTACTGAGGTGATGACCCTCCGAACTATAGGAAGTATTATGTACATTTTACATATGGGAATTGAGGCACAGAGAGGAGAATGGTCAGATTTCTAACAGCCAACAGCTCCCAAAGTCTGGCCCTAAGTGACTTCGCTGTATAATAATGTATATGCACAATGGGGCAGAGTTAAGGTTACACTAGTGTTTCCTAACTGCAGAGTGCATTGCTTTGCAATCTGAACATGTTTTGAACATCATTTGTTGTATGAAATGTTATATAAAGTCACAATATCTTAGTCACATGAGACCTCACTGCAGTGTTGTCCCTGCTATTAGATCTATGCAGAGGGAGTGGGGTGAGGCTTCTGGATTTGTGTCTGAGAACTAAGTAAGGGGGTGAAAATTAGCCAGGCTTTACTATGTGTTTTCTCTGCAGAGCTCCCCTCCCAGCTTGTATTAGCTTTCTCTTCCATAAAATACAGTTTGGAAGTTGCTAGGCAACCTTCCTATTCTCCTTCTCCATGTGCTGTTTTTGGCCCTTCTTGTACACAGCCCAAGGATACATGGGACTTGCTTTTCGGGCCCAGGTATCAGAGTCACCACCATTATGCATTATTTATATTTCTATAGCAGCTGGAGCCCCCAGCTGAGATCAAGGACCTTTTGGGTACTTACCCAGAGCAGGAGACAGGCCCTGCACCAAAGGGCCTGCCCTATAAATAGAGAAGACAGATAAAGGTGTGAAATAAGGGAGTCTAATCTCCATTTTGCAGAGAACTGAGGCAGAGAGAGATTAAATGACCTGCCCAGGGACACACAAGGAGTCTGTGGGAGTTGAACCCAAGATTTCTGAATCCCAGTTAAGGTCCTTAACCTGTTTTCCATGCTGGCTCCCGGGGGATACCAGGTGGCCTCTTGTCTGAGGGCTGCTGTTCCTTCATCATTCTTTGATGTCAGCTGCCATTAGCATTCTTTCCATTCAATGTGTGCCCGCAGGGTCACCTTTGCAAACATATACCTGCCCCCTCAAATCTCTGTCATCCTCTCCTTTCTTTAGTATTGTCCCACCCAACGTGCAATGCTTCTAGCACGGGGTGGGACTGTGCCTATCTGACCGATTACGAACTCTGAGATGGAAGGAAATCATTGCTAGTGAAACTCCATAAGAACATAAGAGTGGCCAGACTGGGTCAGACAGACCAATGGTCCATCCAGCCCAGGATCCCAACAGTGGCCAATGCCAGGTGCCCCAGAGGGAATGAACAGAACAGGGCAATTATCAAGTTATTATTCCCAGCCTCTGGCAGCCAGAGGTTTAGGAACATCCAGAGCATGGGGTTGTGTCCCTAACCCTCTTGGCTAATAGCCATTGATGGACCTATCCTCCATGCACTTTTCTAGCTCTTTTTTTAACCCAGTTATACTTTTGACCATCACAACATCCCCGGCAACAAGTTCCACAGCTTGACTGTGCATTGTGGGAAGTACTTCTGTATGTTAGTTATAAACCTGCTGCCTATTCATTTAATTGGGTGACCCCTGCTTCTTATGTTATGTGAAGGGGTAAAAACCCACCCTTCCCTATTCACTTTCTTCCACCAGTCATGATTTTATAGACCTCTGTCCTATCCCTATGATGAACATTCCCAGCCTTTTTAACCTCTTCCCATATGGGAGCTGTTTTATAGCCTGAATCATTTTTGTTGCCCTGCTCTGTATCTTTTCCAATTCTCATATATCTTTTTTGAGATGGGGTGACCAGAACTGCACACGGTATTCATTGTGTGGGTGTACCATGGATTTATATAGTGGCATTATGATATTTTCTGTCTTATTATCTATCTCTTTCCTAATGGTTCCTAACATTCTGTTCGCTTTTTTGACTGCTGCTGCATATTTCACAGATATTTTCAGAGAACTCTCCACAAGGTCTCTTTCTTGAGTGGTAACTGCTAATTTAGATCATATGATTTGTATATCTAGTTGGGATTACATTTCCAAAAGTGCCATTACTTTGCATTTGCCAACATTGAATTTCATCTGCCATTTTATTACACAATCACCTAGTTTTGTGAGATCCCTTTGTAATTTCCCAATCTGCTTTGGACTTAAGTATTTTGAGCAATTTAGTGTCACTGGGAAATTTTGCCACCTCACAGTTCATCCCCTTTTCCAGATCATTTATGAATATATTGAACAGCACAAATCCCAGGACAGATTCTTGGGGTACCATGCTATTTACCTCTCTCTGTGTGAAAACTGACCATTTATTCCTACCTTTTGTTTCCTATCTTTTAACCAGTTACTGATCCATGAGAGGACTTTCCCTCTTATCCCAGGACTGCTTACCTTTAAGAGTCTTTGGTGTGGGACCTTGTCATAGACTTTCTGAAAGTCCATCCACTGGATCCCCCTTGTCCACATGCCTGTTGATACCCTCAAAGAATTCTAATAGATTGGTGAAGCATGATTTCGCTTTACAAAAGCCATTTGACTCTTTCCCAATGTATCATGTTCATCTATGTGTCTGATAATTCTATTCTTTACTATAGTTCAAGCAGCTTTCCTGGTACTGAAATTAGGCTTACAGGCCTGTAACTACCAGGATCACCTTCTATTAGCAGCAGTGCTAGATGTTTTTCTCCTGCAGGCTCTACTCCTTGTCTAGCACATCCTGACATATCAGTGTGTCATTTTTTCCTGGGAGAATTGATCTGTGCAGTACTGTATCTGCTGGAAGAGACAGGAGTGATCTCTGGGTGAGATGGATTCAGTCATAGTTTTTTGGAAGCTGCAGAGAAGTGGTGTCAACATGTCATCCAATCCCAAATAGAAGAGACCTCTTAGGCCAGTCTGTCCATCTCCTTGGGGCCAGGTCATGGTTGCTCCCTAGAGCACACCTTCTAGTGATTTGAGCACTCTGAATTTACAAGTCATAACTGATGGTGCATTTCCCCCTTCCCTTGAGTAGGGTGACCAGATGTCCCGATTTTATAGGGACAGTCCTGATTTTTGGGTCTTTTTTTTATATAGGCTCCTATTACCCCCAACCTCCTGTCCCGATTTTTCACACTTGCTGTCTGGTCACCCTACCCTTGAGAGACAATTCCACAGCCTGATCTATCGCACTGTAAGGACAACTTTTCTAATATTCAACCCAGATGCTTCCTTTCCTAATTTTAGCTCAGAACTACTAGTTCTGCCCTCATGTGCCATCCTATATATTTCTGCTCCTTTAGCACTAACGTTATTCCTCTCCTACAATACAACCATTTCAGGGAACCTCCGTGCTACACTGTTACAAACATGATTCCTGTCAGAGTGAAGACTAGACCTCAGGTCAGACCAAGTCCTTAGCTTGGTTATGAACCATTGCTGAGTGCTACCTAGCTCAGAATTTTTAAATAAAGCATTTATCGCTATGCACTAGAATCAAAGAGCCAAGGCTCAAATGACAAAGGTCCAGTTTACACTACAGATTGGCCCCATGGTTGTAAAGGACTTAGTGAGCAACTGAGGTGTAACCAGGTTCCCTGACATAGCTGCACTTGTAATGTAGACTGGAGCTAAGAGGGGACATAAGTCGACAAATATGCATAGATTTTAAGGCCATTATGATCAAAATTAAAGGAGCCATTGCTGTTATCTCCAACTGCCAGGGCATGCTCATGATTTGAGCCCAGGACTGCTAGCGTCCAAAGCCGGCGTCAATCCCCAGAGCCCAAAGCTGCTTGTGTTCAAAGAATATTAAGGTCACCAAAATGGCAGGTAGCGGAAAGCTTTTCTTTAGAGCAGACATTTTGCGACATCCTCTCCACCCACGTGCTGGTTTCTGTGCTGGAACTTCAGTAGAAAGTTTGTTTCTGGAACATACTGTTTTTGAAGCACCTCTCGAGTCCTTACACTCCATCGCACCCGCTTCCTCTGGCAAGCATAAGCTTCTAAGTACTGCAAATGTCACTCTTCCCACCCGTGTTAGGAAAAAATAGCTCTTCTCTTGCCACTGCCTCCAATAGCATTTACATTAAAATCCTCTTCCAGCCTCTAAATAAAGGCTTTATTGCTTTCCTCTTTCACTAAGAGGGAAGCCGTGCTTCCTTTCTCTTTTGATTCTTTTTAGCCAGAAAGCCGCTCCACCTCTTCTGAGCTCTTTGTTCTTTACAATACCTGCCCCTGTTGCTCAAATGGCTTTTACATCAGATTAAGGGAAACAAAGAACAAAAGTAAAGTCTGCATGAGAGAGAGCACAGATGTGTGACTCGCCCTGTGACATTATGAACTGGAACACAAAATGGCCACTGCCTCCCAGCTGTCTTTATAGCAGACTGCAAGAATTTACAGGAGCGGGCCCCTGGGAACAGAATGACAACTCTGCCTTTCAATAGCATACAATCACAACGTACACAGAACATTTAAAGTGCTCCTCCCTTGATGGTCCCGTGATGGTGCAAAATATGAGTAGGGTTCACTGGTGTTAAATAAGTGTGTTCATGGTCGGGGGGAGGCTGGTTTGCACAATTTGTTCAAATAGCAAATCCCACTGTGGGGCTATTCCTCAGGGTGAGATAGCAATTGTGATACACAGGGTCCCATGTTTATTGTCTAGTAGGGACTCAAGATCACTTCTTCCCTATGTCTACGTAAAAAGTTTGTTTTTCCTACTCATGCTGGGCTTTCTCCTTCTCACACATCAGCACCTGTTATTAACATTCTGCAGGACAAACTATTCCCATGCAACCCCCTTGCCTTCAAGGATGGGCAGAACAAGGCCCTGAAATTGGCACTTAGTTCACCGTTCTGTTGCTCATGCATATGCCCGAATGGATCGCAGCTCTCTCTCCCAGGCTGGCTCTGCAATGCGCACAAGAGTAAAAAGCAGAAAAACCTTGTTTATGTCATTAGGGGCAGGAGATCAGCCCCTGAATACATGGAAGTGCCCCTCTATGGAGTAAGATGATGCCATTCCGACACAAAGGACAGACCAGACCAGTCCTCGTTTACAGACATCCTCCCAACCTTAAGCAAATACTCACCAGCAACCGCACACCATACAACAAAAACACTAACCCAGGAACCTATCCCTGCAACAAAGCCCGATGCCAACTCTGTCCACATATCTATTCATGTGACACCATCATAGGACCTAATCACATCAGCCACACCATCAGGGGCTCGTTCACCTGCACATCTACCAATGTGATATAAGCCATCATGTGCCAGCAATGCCCCTCTGCCATGTACATTGGCCAAACCGGACAGTCTCTACGCAAAAGAATAAATGGACATAAATCTGACATCAGGAATCATAACATTCAAAAACCAGTAGGAGAACACTTCAACCTCTCCGGTCACTCAGTGACAGACTTGAAGGTGTCAGTTTTGCAACAAAAAAACTTCAAAAACAGACTCCAAAGAGAGACGGCTGAACTCGAATTAATATGCAAATTAGACACAATTAACTTAGGTCTAAACAGAGACTGGGAATGGTTGGGTCATTACACTAATTGAAATTTTTCCCCCCATGTTAAGTTCTCCTCACACCTTCTATGGGTCATCTCGATTATCACTTCAAAGTTTTTTCTTCTGCTGCTACTGATAGCTCATCCCAATTGATTGGCTTCTTACAATTGGTATGCGTACTTCCACCTTTTCATGTTCTCTGTATGTATGAATATCTTCTGTCTGTGTGTCTGTGAAGAAGTGGGCTGTAGCCCACGAAAGCTTATGCTGAAGTAAATTTGTTAGTCTCTAAGGTGCCACAAGTACTCCTGTTCTTTTTGCGGATCCAGACTAACACGGCGGCTACTTTGAAAGTTGTCATTCCGACACAGTCACTTTACAGAGTAGAACTGCACTGTAAACTACTAATCATTAAACGATATCCTGCCTCTGTAATGGATGCTCCACAGCCACCTGCTGCAAACTTCAGTGTCTGAACTGGGCTGGACCCTGGACCCTGCCTGGAAGACAGCACCTCACCAGAGTCAAACTGGGAGGGGGGCTGTTTTCATCCAGACACCATACACACTACATGATTGCTACTACCTGACAGGGGGACCGCCCCTTATTTGAATAAACCACACCCTTTTTCTGATGTCATCCCTCCCCTCTCCTTCCCCCAGGGCATTATTACACTGGCTGGCAAATTACACTTCTTACTTACAAAATCCAAGTGATTATTGTGCCTGTGTCTAAATTACACAAGCCAATGAATCAAACTCAGAATGCAGGCCTGATCCTCCACTTGCTGACACCAGTTTTAATGGGGTAAGTAGAACAGACTCGGGTGGTTTGAGCATTGGCCTACTAAACGCAGGGTTGTGAGTTCAATCCTTGAGGGGGCCACTTAGGGAACTGGGGTAAAAATCTGTCTGGGGATCAGTTCTGCTTTAAGCAGGGGGTTGGACTAGATGACCTCCTGAGGTCCCTTCCGATTCTATGATCCAGCGTGTCTATCCTAGTTTAGGGCTTGTGCACTGGGAAGGAAAAAATTCATCTTCTATTAAGTGAAGATGCTTTTATCTCCTCCAGGTCTGCCGGAGCTGTTTTTCTGTGTTAATCTTGAGGGTAGTGACCATTTTAAACCCTTAGATGTAGCATTGTTTGATCTGTCAAGCGCTGGATTGATTCACCAGATAAAATCCCCTTGGTAGCCGTTGTAATTCTGAAGTGGGGCCAGTTTGAAGTGCAGCTTGACTCACAGGCATCTGTGTTAAAACAACTTGCTTCTCAACTGATTTGCTCCCGGTATCAGAGTCACGGTGCTTTGTTCTAGTAACAAAGATAAGTTTTTACTGCTTTTTCCTCCCGTTGGCCCTGCAGAACTAGCACAGGTAAGTGGGAAAGACCTGGATTCTAGCTCATGCATCATCAACAGGATTGTGAACCAAATTCTGGGTGCAGAATTCCAATGTTGGCAAGCCAGAAAGAACCCAGCTTGACTCTCATTCCCTGTCTGAGTTTGCAAGCCAGCAGTCAGTGAAAAAACAGGGCAGTCTCCTTCCATTGACACCAATGGAAGTTTACTCTGGATTTACACTAGTGTCACTGAGATCAGAATTTAGTTGTATTTGTAAACTGAGCACATTTGAGCTGGAATCTCTGGGCCACAACCATGGGGACCATTTGGCATAGTTCAGTGCATCGGAGCTGCCGGACACTTTTCTTCTACAAACTCCCTTAAACTATAATATGCCATCATCTGGGTTTGTTCTGCCACAAACACAGCATCTACATGAGTAGGTATCATGGCCCCAAGGGAGGCAGAGGAAGAGGCCAAGGCCTTGTCCTCACTAGGAAAAAAAGGTGTTTTTTTTACTACACTGGCTAACACATGGTAACATCTTAGTGTGGACAGGGTAGTACGTAGCAGCAGGTCAAAGTAGGCACTTGTCCCTTCTATGTGTGTGAAAACTACAACCTGCCTTGTCCACTCTGGGATGTTACCATGTGTTAGTTACTAAAAGGACAGACTGTTCAACTTAGAAAAGAGACTACTGCTAGGGCAGAAGTCCATAAAATCATGACTAGTGTGGACAAAGTG
The DNA here is from genome assembly GCF_013100865.1 of Trachemys scripta elegans. NCBI lineage: Eukaryota > Metazoa > Chordata > Testudines > Emydidae > Trachemys > Trachemys scripta. The sequence goes on from NC_048318.1 coordinate 2,394,027, forward strand.
AATAGGGAACGGTTTTTATCCCTTCGCATAATAAAAGAACAAGGGGTCACTCAATGAAATGAATAGGCAGCAGCTTTACAACTAACTTATGGAAATACTTCTTCACACAACGCACAGTCAACCTGTGGAACTCATTGCCAGGGGATATTGTGAAGGCCAAAAGTATAACTGGGTTCAAAAAAGAACTAGATGAGTTCATGGAGGATACATCAATAATGGCTATTAGCCAAAATAGTCAGGGACACAGCCCTCGGCACTGGGTGTTCCTAAACCTCTGATTGCCAGAAGCTGGGACTAGACAACAGGGGATGGATCACTCAAAATTGCCCTGTTCTGTTCATTCCCTCTGCAGCATCTGGGACTGGCCACTGTCAGAAGACTGGATACTGGACTAGGAGGACCATTGATCTGACCGAGTATGGCCGTTCTGATGTTCTATATGTTAGGTAGCACTTGGTTTAAAAAAATATCCACCCTTTTTCCTGATGCAGACACCCACTGAGGCTACATCTACACTGGTACTGGAGGTGTAATTTCCAGCTGGAGGAGACATACCTGTGTTATCTCAATAGTGTAAAGCAACAATGGGATGGACTAGCTGCTGCAGTACATCTCTAGGGTTTCAGACTGGTTCATAGTCAGGGCAGCTAGCCTGGCCTGCCGCTTGCATCATCACAGCTACGCGGCTGTTTTAAGAACACTCACTCAGTCAGAGGTTGCGCGAGTATGGCTTCCAAACTGGAAATGATGGTGTAGACATACCCTGAGTGACATAACTGAGCCACCAAGTCCGGCATGTCCTGCAAGGACGCTGATGGCACTGTTTGTTAGCAGAGGAGGAACATCACATGCCAGAACATTGCTAATACTTAATATAATGTTGATCCTGTTCCCGGAGATGCATTTTATTCCTACTGCATTACTCATGGTGACAGTGTGAACGGTTGCTTCCCGTTGATCCCGATATTGCTGTTCTGTTTGAAATAATCTGTTGAAACTTGGGGTACCTGTTGATTGGGAACCTGCCTCTACATATTTTAACTGGCTATTAATCCCAATATCCTCCCCTGCCGTCCCCACCTTCTCTGTCCCTGCCAGGAAGCAGGAAAGGACCAACAAACTAACACTAACTAAAGGGAATGGGTCTAATGCAGGTAGAGGCAGTAAATACAGCCTGGTAACTCAACACGCAGTATAACTAACACGTGCATGCACTGTCACTGCTCTCTGCCATCCCAATGGACATCAAAGTACCACTGCTGACAGCAATTGGGGGACATTTGGGGCTGCAGTGTCACCAATTAATGTGGATGAAACTCAGCTCACCCTCACCTTTGTGTGGATCCTGAACCTAGAACTTGCGCTTTCCCAGAGGCTGATAGAGATGAGGAGACTCGCTGATGCTCTGCCTGGCCAAAATGGAAATGGTGCTAGTTGGAGGGGAGCATCAGGAGGAAGGGGTAGGGAGTATGGGATCTCTGCCCGCACTTGCTGCTAGGGATGCACGTCTGCCTTTGGCCAGCAGTCTTCTGTTTCCTCTCCTCTTCTGCAGGAGTGGCTATTAACGAGACATTGTCCTCCTCCCACCCCAGCAGTTGCTTTTACAGGCATCCGGGCTCTTCTGTGCATTCATGAACCAGAGGTCAAGGTGGAGTTTGGAACCTGTGATCAGCCAGTCTGCAGAGCACCAGCACCAGCACGTGCTCCAGGGCTCAGTTGGGGAATGAGCGGTCTAGCACCCAATGGGCTGAGGGACTGTCTCTTCCCCGGGGTCTTTTCTGGGGAGGACGCTCTGCTGGGCTAGCTTTGCTGCCCGTCCGTGAAGGTCATGGTGCAGAAGCAGCGGCAAAGCATGCTCAGCGGAGGACCTCTGCCTGTGCAACCCTTGCTGTCCAGTAGTCTACCAGAGCCCATGTTGGGCGAGCACAGGAAAGGCACAGCTGTTTAACGGGGCTTTCCGACAGCAAGCACGGCAGAACTCACAGCTGAGTCATTTAAAATGGCAAGTCTCTAACTGACCGACTAATGAGGCTGTTTTGATGTATTTAAAGAGCCCAGAAGCAACAGCAAACAAATGTATAAATAAAAAACAGTGACCGCATCCTGCCCTGCGCTGGGGGAGGAAGTTCCCATGCATCCAGCCAGCAATAGGATTCAGGCTCCTTTCTAGGGCAGAGGGAAAGGTAGTAGCAGCGAATCCCATCACTAGTCCTCCCTTCTGTTCCCAGACTAAATCTGTGTTAGAGGAACTTAAACACAAAGCAGGAATTTAAGAGAGGAAAAGCTTAGAATAATGTAGATGTGGAGGGGGGGGACTTGGGGAGATACTGGAGGGGGAGGAAATCCTAAATTGCAGTAAAACAAGCCAGTGCTGGGGAGGTTGTAAGGGCCGAGCTCAGATGGTTGAGGAGGTGCTCACGCCAAACTGCTCAGCAATTCACTCAGGCCCAGACTGGAGAACGGTGCTGACTGAAGGCAGCAGCATTGGAAGGAGCTGGGGGATAGCCCTTCAAAAACAGCTTTCTCACCGCCCAACAAATAACATGACAGCCGGCAAACCTAGCAGGCCAGAGCCACAGTCGCTGGCGGGAGCACTGCCTGTGCTGGAAGAAAGGGAGGGTTACGCCAACTCAGTTCTTCCTCCCTGCTTTTATCGTTTTTCCCCTGCCATCAGCAATGACAGCTGGGGGCTGACAAGCCCAGGCTGTGGGTGTAGCTCCCGCTTAGTTTTCTGTGTTTGGCACCTTTAAATAGTAGGAGGCCTGATTCTCTACCGTTTTGTGGCAGTGTAACCCACTGAAGGAAAACGCAGGCTGATTAAATCTGCCGCTCTGCTTGTGGGAGGGTGGGGGTTGGGGAGGGGGTTCAGGATGGAGACTTGGGGCCTGTTGGGCCCGTTTCTGATACTGTTACATCCACTCACCTCAGCGACAGGAAAGGATTTGCAGGGGAGAGAAGAGACGCCTCCATGATTCTTTGCTTATGTCTACAGTAAATGAGACTGAGTGTGCACGTTCTGACTTTTATGGGCTGTCGGCGGAAGGACGGGCCAGTGGTTAGAGCACTGACCTGGTACTTGGGAGAACTGCCACAGGCTTTAGGCTACAGCTGCAAAGACTCAGCAGTACAAAGCCTAACTTTCAGCAACCTGCCTTCTAGCAGAAGTCACAGCCCCAGGATAGGCAGCCAGGCTCCCTCTGCAATGTACGGGGACTGAGGCACCTAAGAATGGGATCCACAAAAGCCAGCAAGCTGAGCGTGTTGCTGCCTAAACCAGCAAGTAGAAAATACCGGGGGGGAGGGTCTATCTCTGTGCTGGGTTTGCAGCCGCAAACCCTCTCCTGGAGTTAGGGGTCTGTGCCCCTGCTTGAAAAAATCAGAGGTAGCCACGGAAGAGCAGGTTGTGCAGCTCGCCCCGAAAAGGCCTTTAGCACAGAGGTCAGAACACTCCCCTCGTCTAGGTGGGCGATCCAGGTTCAATCCCCGCTGATGGCGTTGGAACAGAGATTTGAACCCGCATCTCAGGAGAGTGCCCCGGCCCCTGTGCAATGGGATGTTCTGATGTTCGGGGGGGGGAGGGATAGCTCAGTGGTTTGAGCATTGGCCTGCTAAACCCAGGGTTGTGAGTTCAATCCTTGAGGGGGCCACTTGGGGATCTGGGGCAAAATCAGTACTTGGTCCTGCTAGTGAAGGCAGGGGGCTGGACTCAATGACCTTTCAAGGTCCCTTCCAGTTCTAGGAGATGGGATATCTCCATTAATTATATATTATTTATTATATGATGGGGGGGGGGCTCCCTCAATATCTCTTGTTGAAACACTTCCATCATGGGTGGTGGGTGGAGCCCCCCTTAAGGGAGGCTAGCCCCTGGCTCCGCCCCTTCTGCCTGAAATCCCCCGCAGCCAGAGCCATGAGTCCTCTCCCCCTCCCCTCGGCTGGAGGAGCCCCAGGCCAGCCGAAGCCCCAACCCTCCCTGCTCGGAGGTGCCCTGAGGCCCCACACACCTGCCTGAAGGAGCCCCAGGCCAACCACAGCCATGCCCCAGACCCCAAGCCGCTGCGGGGAAAAGTCTCTCACTCCCATCCAAAGACGCTTTGACTATGCCCCATGCAGGTTCCGGGGCAGCTGAGGCAGCGGTATTTGCTACTCACCTTCCTGGGTCCATCAGTAATCTCTCTGGAGTCCTGGGCGATTACTGATGAACACAGGAAGTGGAGTAGCACATACAGCCTCCTCAGCTGCCCTGGAACCTGCATGGGGCACAATAAAGGAAAAACTTCCCCCCAAAATCCAGCAGCCGGGGGTCCGGCAGCAGCAGCAGCACCAGGGGAGGCAGAGCTTCCCCCGGCCTATTATACCCGCCGCCCATGAGTTCTATTTTGTATGAATAATTATGTCCCTGGGGCAGAGACAGCATGAGCCTGACTGGTCAAGGCACTCACCTGGCATGGGGAGACTCAACGTCAAGACCCTGTTCCAGTAACAGCTTCAGCAGGAGAGACTGAGAGAGACCCCCACCTCAGAATGTCCCATAGCCCAGAGGCTAGGGCATTCACCTAACAGGGGGATCTGAAACAGGCGTCTCCCACAGACCGGGTGAGTGCTTCAACCACTGGGCAAGAGGTAATAAGGGGGCTGCTGCCGCCGCCTGCTCCAGTGGTGTTTTGTGCAGGGCCCAATCGGTTAGGCGACCGCTGACAACGCCTACCAGATCAGGCAAGGTGAGCAGGGCCATGCTTTGTTTGAGCACCCCACAGGGGCTTAGCTGTGAGATAGACTCCAGGCATCGGGACTTAGGCATCTGTGCACATGCTCACTGGCAGAAATTCTTCAGGTTCGGGGGCAGCTGAGCATGGACTTAGGCACCTAAATCCCTTTGTAGATCAAGCCCTGCCTGTGGGACTTTGAGTTAGGCCCAGATCCTCAAAGGTACTTGGGCACCTAATTCCTATTGATCCCAATGGAAGTTAGGTGCCCACGTAGCTTTGAGGATCCAGGTCTTGGTCCCTCTGTGCCTTAGTTCCCCATCTGTACAATGGGAATAATAGCACTTCCCTGCCTCACCGGGGTATGGGAGGATAAATACATTAGAGTTTGTGAGGTGCTCAAATACTATGGGAATGGAGAGCGTTTATGTACCAGAGAGAGATTTTCCACAGCCTTGCATGAGCGAGGAATGCTGAGTTGGTAGCATTTTACACCGCTGAATGACTACCCAAGGAGCAAGGCAAGGGGAATCAGGCCTGCTCATTCTACTTGCATATACACTAGTAAAAACCAGGAGTGACCCCACTGAATTCAATGCAGTTTTGTTCACCATCTTCTGTACTGAAGCCTTAGTCCTAAAGACTCAACGCTACTGCTTAATTTTCAGTGCTTGGGATCCATTTTTCCAGCATTCATGTCGAGTGGTACAATAATTAAGAGTGAACTTAGTTTAGTACATTAGAAACATTTAAGTTTATCAATCCAGTGCTAAGATCACTCACGTGAATGGAAGCCCCTTTGGCATGTCACCGAAACAAAGCAGCCATGGAAAATGTGTTACCCAGCATAGGCCCAGCACATCCAAACAAGGTGGCTAGAAGTTACTTTGAGACTGTAAAATACGTTAACTGCAGCACCGCAGTGCCTCCCCTCCCCCACCACCAAGCATATCGATGGGGTTTGTAATGATAGCAGATGTCACATCCCTCGTTCAAGCAGGGATCTGTACTAAATTGTGACAACCTCAAGGGATACAAGAAAACTAAAAATAGAGCATTAAATATAATCTAGAGATGTGCACATTTACATATCTTTTCTTCCTCCTTCAGACGCTCCGGCAGGGACTTTCAAGACGATCGCACGAGCATTCTTATCCTGAAAAGTCGAGCAATGAGTAAGAAATCTCAGGTGAGCAATTATAATAACTGCAGGGACCTTGGGAAATAACGCCCAATTATTGGGGCCAATTTATTAAGTTTTCATTAAAAAGTGTCTTGATCCCAATTGATGAGATAATCCTCCAGCCCAGGAAGGGCGGAGGCTGGCAGGGAGCTTTTGTTCTTCAATCACTACTTTCCGTTTTGTGTTACAATATTTCTAAACTATTGATTCAAGACAAAGTGACAGCCTCAGTGCTGAATTCTGTCAGGTTCTGTCCCAACACAAGTGTTCCCTTAAAAAATATATATATATCTAAGTTTAGTGCTTAAGAAGGGTAGTAGAATAAACAGAATTTAGCCATCAGCCTAGCATGCGAGTTAAACCTCTAATAGGAATTGGACTGAGATTGACCCCATCAATTCACAAAGGGCACCAGAGAGCTATACATTATCAGCTGTGCTCACCTGGCCTGGATTCAGACTAGTGAGCTAGAACAGAAAGGACATGGACCTGACCCCCTGCTTCTCACACGCTGGGCAGGTGCCGTGCAAACTCGGTGCAAAATGCCAACATTCCACTGGGTAACATTTCATACCCGCTTTGCATGCAGGTTAAGTGACAAAACAAGAGCTAAAAAGTGCAGAATCAAGCCTGTGTATGGCATTACCACTCCTGGGTCTTCCCAGTCCTCACAAATATTGAATCCAGTCTTTTGTTCTCAATTTTCTTCATTGTTTTCCCAGGCATAAATCTAATAACATACTGCACTTTTATAGCATCTTTTCAACCAGGAATATCGAGCTACTTTACAAACACGGTTTAATTGCCTAGAGCCCCCGACTATGAAGGCGGCAAAATTATCCCTAGTTTACCAATGGGGAAACCGTGGTGCACGGCGTGGGATCCATGAAGGTACTTAGGTGCCTAAACCTCAGATGTAGACGCCTAAATCCAATTTTAGCTGCACTGCAGACCACAGCACCCCCCTGAACCCTGTAGGTGCCTAAACTCACTCAGCATCTAGCTTTGCAGAGTCAAAGCTGCGTAGGAACCTGTGTTTCTGCCCATGAACATGGGCACTGCTGCCTTTCTCTAGGTGCCTGGACACCTACCTCATGCCTAAGCCCCAGAGCGATTCACAAAGAACAGGAAGATAGGTGTCCAGCCACCTGTCACACGCGGGGCCCAATCCAGTAGGCGTGCTCAGAGGCCACCTACTGGATCAGTCCCATTTAAAATCTGGCCAATGGAGGAGCAGCAGCCCACGTTTTCACTCTGAACCCACGGGCTCAGGCACTCACCTGGGATGTGGGAGACTGAGGTTCTGGCAGAGGGAGAGAAGGGAGACCTGCCTCTCAGGAGAGTGCTCTAACCACTGATCTACGGGATATTCGGATGCGGGCTCCCCCCCCCCCCCCCGTTGAAGCTGTTGCACTCTGGATAAATAATGAAAGAGTGAGTACAGCAGGGGGACTGGACTTGGGGCTTCCCATCTCCCAGGTGGATGCCCAAATCACTAGATTACAGTCACTCCCATTCAGTCTCTCTGGTCCAGTGACTGTGGATAAATATTTAGTCATCAGGCCAGAGAAAGAGACTGACTCCATCGTCCAGTCCAGCCCAGTCTTTGGAGGCAGCAGGCCCCAGGTCTAGTCCCTGTGCTCTAGACCTGAGGACGGAGGGCAAGAGCACACCTGGAGAAGGTGGAGCAGAGCAGAAGCAACAGGATGCAGAACACATCTTTGGTGTTTGCTCCCATAGCCCCCTTCCCATTCTGTCGTCCTTTGGGGAGAGTTTGGAAACAGTGACCCTAACACGCAGCTAGTAAATGACATGCTTCAGGCAATGGACTTTTTGCTTTTAGACCTAACATTTGCAAAAAGGCAGTTCTCTGTGGCTTACCAGATCACAACCAACTTGCTAGAGAAGTTCAATGAGTCTGTGCCGATGACAGACTGAGCGAGCAGCTCTGCAAACAGACTCAAAAAAAAAAAAAAAAAAAACACACAGCGCTCAGGTGCATTTTGAAAATGTGATGTTTTTATTAAACAAAAATAAACCTACTGACAAACAAGCCATTCATTCACCTGCATCTGGTCTGGAAATCATGACACTGGCAGGTCTAATGGCATTAGATTTCTTCCGTGGGGTTCGTTGCATCCTGACCTAGTTCTTTCAGTCTCCTCACTGTCTCTCTTACCCTGTATCCCCTGTAGACAGCCTGGATTTTTGTGGCAGCTTTATCTTCTATTTCATGGGTGGCTGTTTCATAGAGGCTGTGTTTGTCAAGCTCCTTCATTAAAGAAATAAAACCACAGAGGAAATGGCTCCGTAAACAGCTGACAGGCTGATTATTTTCTTGTAGTGAAAACGAATGCCTAAATTACAGTAAATCTGCATAATGTGCAACCACTGAAAACTGCTGCTTCTCAAAGGCATTTTGGAAGCTGTGTGTGAACCAAAGGTTGAGTGGGAAACTAAATGTGTTTTGTCATCTTTACCTTTTTTTTGCAACAGATCTAATCATTGTTGGGGTTGTTTTTAGGGCCAAATCTTGAGGCCCTTACTCGGGCAGAACTTTTCTGACTCACTGGGAGTCTTGTCTGAGTAAGAACATTGTGATTTGGTCCTTATTTAAAGGCCAACTGCTCATCTCAGAGTTTCTAGAACACGAAGCTCCCTTCTGTGGGAGACTAACGGTGCCATTAAACTATCAGCATTTGCCAAGAGTTACTACTTGGTGGTGTGTGATACGATTGTTATTTCCTGCTAAGTACGGGGGGAAATGGTGGCCTCTCGTTCCCAGGGAGTGATGATAACTGTTGGCAAATGATGATTTTTAAAAATGATGAGCACTGTAAGCCTGAACCGTACTATCAAGCATGACAGAGACTGAGTTATTAGGCAGAGGGAGAGAAAAAGAGAGACCTATTTCCAGTGGGAGATACAAATCCGGCTCCCCAACCTCCAACAAGGTGCCCCAGCTGAGAACGATGGAGAGGAGCAAGTCAAATACCACACCAAGTTGCAGATAGAGCATCATATTAACTAATTAGCTGGGGGAAATGATTTCAGTAGCTCAGTGATCTAGACACTAACATCCAGAATGGGGAAGGAGGGACACAGAGCCTCACAACAAAGGCAAATTCTCTGCAGATAGGAATGAATTGCTTTATAAATGCTAATGGAACAAACGCATCCCCGGTGAAACTCTACGGGAAAAGTCACCCCAGGGCTGAATCTGACTCCACACTCTTTGGGAAACCACACTGAACAGTAGAAAAGGGAAAATCCTAAGCCAGCTGGACCAAAAGGCCTTGATTTTCTCTCTTCAGATTATTTGGAGAGAGCTGCCCTGGAACTGGTGGAGCACTTCCAACTCCTGCTTAGCCATCTGGACATGGACACAAGATGCAGTTCCAACAGAGTCAAAATCCAGGCAGACTTTGGGAGATTACTTACGGGCTCCAGGGATGAATCTTTCATCGACTCCTTCACCTCTTCTTGCAAAGATACGGCCTCCTGGAAGAAGAAAAGAAAAAACATAAAGGTTCAACCAACCCTTCCTTCATAATAGGAAAGAGCTCAAGTCTGAGTCTCCTTGGAGACTGCTCCAGAACAAGGATCCCAAATGGAAATTCAGCTTCTCCCCATCTGTGTGAGTCTGTAATTCCCCTGGTCCCATTTCTCAGTTTAAGCATTAGCTCAACGTCCATGAATGGGGATGTGCAGACTGAAGACTGGATTTCATAAGGCACCTGGTTACCATTATTGTTAACTGTTTTAACAGCACCCAAGAGTGGGCAAAACACCCACCAGCACAGATAAGACAAGACAAAACCCCTGCCCTGAGGAGTTTACTGACTTTCATTTTTTTTTCCAATTTAATATGGAGATATACCTATCTCATAGAGCTGAAAGGGACCTTGAAAGGTTATCGAGTCCAGTCCCCTGCCTTCACAGCAGGACCAAGTACCATCCCTGACAGATTATTTTGCCCCAGATCCCTAAATGGCCCCCTCAAGGATTGAACTCACAACCCTGGGTTTAGCAGGCCAATGCTCAAACCACTGAGCTACCCCTCCCCAATTTTTAAGTTAGCAGTGAATGTGTCTGGAAGTCAAGCTAGAACCTTGAACCCTATCTCTCCTGTTCAACATATACATTAGGTCCTGTGTCAAGATCATTTCTAGATACAAGATAGGGCATCACCACTATGTACAACATAGCAGAATATTACTTGTATCATGGACCCCGCTTAGCTCAGTCTCTGCCCTGGAGGGGAGCTTGGGTGATACACATTGCATCAGAACTGCCTTGTTCAGAGCCCTGAGAAGACAGAAGTCATGTTGCTGGATACGGATCATCCACATAGGGGGCATCTTGCTTACTTTGTGAGGACAGAGGACAAACTTAGAAGTGGTGAGCCAGGTTAAGAACCTTGGCATTATTTCTCACCAAGCCTGTTCCATGGAAGCCATGTCTTGTCCATAGCACAGAAGTACGTTATCCTACCACACTCCTCAGATGTGCAGAATAATCACAATGGCAACATTCAGCTAATGTACTCAATGCTTTTTTTGCCTCTGCCTTCACGAACAAGGTCAGCTCCCAGACGACTGCACTGGGCAGCACAGTATGGGGAGGAGGTTACCAGCCCTCTGTGGAGAAAGAAGTGGTTCAGGACTATTTAGAAAAGCTGGACGAGCACAAGTCCAATAGTGCTGGATGCGCTGCATCCGAGGGTGCTAAAGGAGTTGGCGGATGTGATTGCAGAGCCATTGGCCATTATCTTTGAAAACTCATGGCGATCGGGGGAGGTCCCGGATGACTGGAAAAAAGCTAATGCAGTGCCTATCTTTAAAAAAGGGAAGGAGGAGGATCCGGGGAACTACAGGCCAGTCAGCCTCACCTCAGTCCCTGGAAAAATCATGGAGCAGGTCCTCAAGGAATCAATTCTGAAGCACTTAGAGGAGAGGAAAGTGATCAGGAACAGACAGCATGGATTCACCAAGGGCAAGTCATGCCTGACTAACCTAATTGCCTTCTCTGATGAGATAACTGGCTCTGTGGATGAGGGGAAAGCAGTGGACGTGTTATTTCTGGACTTTAGCAAAGCTTTTGATATGGTCTCCCACAGAATTCTTGCCAGCAAGTTAAAGAAGTATGGGCTGGATGAATGGACTATAAGGTGGATAGAAAGCTGGCTAGATGATCAGGCTCAATGGATAGTGATCAATGGCTCCATGTCTAGTTGGCAGCCGGTATCGAGCGGATGGCCAAGGGTCGGTCCTGAGGCCGGTTTTGTTCAATATCTTCATTAACGATCTGGAGGATGGCGTGGACTGCACCTTCAGCAAGTTTGCAGATGACACTAAACTGGGAGGAATGGTAGATACGCTGGAAGGTAGGGATAGGATACAGAGGGACCTAGACAAATTAGAGGATTGGGCCAAAAGAAATCTGATGAGGTTCAACAAGGATAAGTGCAGAGTCCTGCACTTAGGACGGAAGAATCCCATGCACTGTTATAAAATAGGGATTGAGCGCCTAGGCAGCAGTTCTGTAGAAAAGGACCTAGGGGTAACAGTGGATGAGAAACTGGATATGAGTTGACAGCATGCCCTTGTTGCCAACAAGGCTAACAGCATTTTGGGCTGTACAAGTAGGAGCATTGCCAGCAGATCAAGGGACGTGATCATTCCCCTCTATTCGGCATTGGTGAGGTCTCATCTGGAGTACTGTGTCCAGTTTTGGGCCCCACACTACAAGAAGGATGTGGAAAAATTGGAAAGAGTCCAGCAGAGGGCAACAAAAATGATTAGGGGGCTGGAGCACATGACTTAAGAGGAGAGGCTGAGGGAACTGGGATTATTTAGTCTGCAGAAGAGAAGAATGAGGGGGGATTTGATAGCTGCTTTCAACTACCTAAAAGGGGATTCCAAAGAGGATGGATCTAGACTGTTCACAGTGGTAGCAGATGACAGAACAAGGAGTAATGGTCTCAAGTTGCAGTGGGGGAGGTTTAGGTTGGATATTAGGAAAAACTTTTTCACTAGGAGGGTGGTGAAGCACTGGAATGGGTTACCTAGGGAGGTGGTGGAATCTCCTTCCTTAGAGGTTTTTAAGGTCTGGCTTGATAAAGCCCTGGCTGGGATGATTTAGTTGGGGATTGGTCCTACTTTGAGCAGGGGGTCGGACTAGATGACCTCCTGAGGTTCCTTCCAACCCTGATATTCTATGATTCTAACTGAAGTTCAAAAGCATTTGGTGAGATTTTGCTTTTTAGTCCTGTGCACTGCACTAAGACGAGATCCATTAGAGCAGCAATCCCAGCCTACCTCAAAAGCTTTGTTGTTGTAGAACCTGTCGTCTAGTTTAGCCCCCCATTCTGCTGGGTCAAACTTGGTTTCTGAAAATAAATATCAACATTTATCATATCAATGTCAAGCTAGTAATTAAGACAGGAAGTTCCCCAGTTAAGTTACACTCATTCAGCGGGTTGGCAGCAGGCTGACAGCAGAATGAAGATGATAAATTCAGAACAGAGGCAGCCTTGGCTGTGAGAAAAAGAAATGATATTTTCTGCACTGCCACTAGGGGAAGGTAAAGGTCATGCCAGTTAAGGAACATCATGCATCCATGGTTCTAGGAACAGTCCCATGACAGCAGGGGAGCAAAAAGCCACTGTAGCATCTAACATCTAGATACAGAGCCACAATTAAAGCCACACAGGAGACTCAACAGGCAGGCAAGACTGCTCAGAGGTGTGTGCATTGCATATCCCAGCTTGAACAATTCACTAGGGCCTGTCATGGCCATGCTTCTTCCCATGAGGAAATGGGAGGTGACCCAAGAAAATGGCATCACTGCACATCCAAGCGGGACCAACATGCCCAGGAACAGGTATACCTGTAGCAGCAAGCCAATTAATCTCAGGGCCAGTGGGGGACCATCTCCCCAAGTTAATGGGGATCTCCTTACAGCCCCAAAGTATGGATCTGACTGGGAGGAGGAAGTTGATTACCTTACACTGAGGGATGCACATTCTTGCTCCCTGGACATTCCCTGCTGACAAGCTTTTCTTGTGCGATAACCACACAAAAGCCTCTTACCCTGTAGTGTAATTTATTCTACATTAAAAAAATATTAAGTGGAAACCATAGTGAGACTGAGTAGTTTTGAGTCTGCATGTTCAGCATCCCGTAACCAAACATATTCAGAAAATTAGATTGCTTCCGCAAGCCTACCATTTTCTAAAGGGTTACAGAGAGTGTCAGTTATAAGCTAATGAGTTAAGAAAGGCTATGTAGCAGGAAGAAAAAGGAATTATGAAGGAGGGAGAGAAATACAATCAGCTTAAAATGGGAAAATGCAATAAAGAAAATGGATACAGAGATCTATGATGCACAAAGAGTAGGGAAACAGTCATTCACGTTTGTATAGTAATTAATATTAGGATCTTTAACAGCCATTAAAGAGAGACATGTCATCCATAGGCAGGTCTGACATTCCATCCAGCTAAGAGCCATACATACGCACAGAAGAGGAGATACAAATACGACAGTTCAGTGGCATTACCAGCTCAGAAAACCTTGTCGTTTTAGCACTGTAACACCCATTAGGAAGGAATTTTTAAATCTCCATTTTAGGAACTGGGAAAACAGAGATGTTGAACTTAAGTACCCTGGATCACACAGTGAGAATAGAATTCAGTTCTTTTGATTCAGCCCTTTACTGTAACTTCCTTTTATAAGCAAAACTCCTCATTTACTTTACACTCACTTTCTCTTCTATCCAGCAGCTCTTCAAAATAGTTGGCTGCAAAGGCTGGTATATCTTCAGGCTGCTCCCTCAAAACTTCTCTGGCTAGTCCTTCTAGCAGATTTGCAAATCCCGGCGGAATGCGGTGATGGGTGTTTGAGAATGGTATAGACATGGTGTCGGAACAGGCCTTCTACGGCACCTGCAGTTCCATTTAAAAAAGAGCATGGGCTAGTTACTTCTCGCCTGGGTCCAGCATTCATAATTCATTGCTATTCGCTCAAATACAGTGTAGAGTTCAGAGAGCTAGCAAATGGTATAGTTAAGGTTATGGAATTCACACCTCCCCCAGCCTATGCCCCTCAATAAAGTGTGAATATCAATGCCCACACAGGCAATTTATTTCTAACATTATTAAACACAGGCAATTTATTTTTTTATCCTCTTAAAAATAACAATTTTTGGGGTTTAAATTTGTGGAACTCAACATTATGGTCATGACTTTAATTACAAGGCAAGTCAGGGAATGAGGGAGTTAAGGTTTCAATTCAATCTCATTGCACATACATATTTTCAGACATGCTAGATTCTGCTTTCCCTTTTCACAGGCACAATCTGTATTTGCAGTGGGATTGTGGGAGCAAAGCTGATTTTTAACCTCCAGTTACCAGATTAGCACAGTCAGGCAGCCGGATGTATAAGAACTCAGCGCTGCATTTAACGGTGCAAATTCTGTGGATGCAACTTGTGCCTGCACAACAAATCCTGCATCTTGGCAGGGGGTTAGACTAGATGACCCTTGAGTCTCTTCTAACCCTATAGCTCTAGGAGGATTCTAGAGGCCACCCTTCCGAAAGTGCACCCAGACTAGCTGGAAGGCAGAAGTGGGTCAGTGCCATGGAGCCACTCTTCGCAGCTGAGTGCCCCGGGGTAGCTGTCTGCTGGCACGGGGCCATGGCTCCCAGATTTCCAGCCAGCTTCAGGCAGCCGCAGTGGGGCCCTTTTTAGCAGTGGCTGGTACAGGGCATGGAGTCCCAGGGGAGAAAGTTCCTGCCAAGAAAGTGCTGGCTGCACCTGGCCCAGAGTGTGTATGTGGGGAGTCCTGGGGTCCCCAGCTGCACCCCACACCTGGCCCAGCGTGTGTGTGGGGGGGCGCCCAGGGGGGTCCCTAGCACAACTCTGCACCTGGTGGACGGTCCCTAGCTGTACCCAGCTCGGTCGTGGTGGTGTGTGTGTGTGGGGGGGGATCCCAGGGGTCCCGAGCTGCACCCTGCGCCCGGTGGGTGGGGGAGGGGGGGGGAGGTCCCTGCGAGCCCCACCCCGTTCAGACCCACGGCTCGCTCCAGGCCGGCGCCCCCACGACGGGAGTCCGGTGCCCGGCCCGGGGCACTAACGGCCTCGGCCCTCGGGCGGGCTCTTACCGCTCCGCCGCTGCACTCGGCCGCTCCTCGGACGCTTCTGTTGCCTGGCAACAAGTCACCGCCCCTCCCACCGGCTTGGGCTGGTGCCCGGGAAGGGACAAACGCGAAGCAGTACCCGGCCCCGCCCATCTCCCTATAGGCCCCGCCCCCAGCTGGGACCCGGTTTGCCCGTGCCAGGCCATTGACAGTGGAGAGGCAGGGGGGGGGCCTGGCTGCAGCGACCCACCATGCCAGCACCAGGGCGGGGAAGCGGGTTTGGCTCCCGCTTGGAACATGAGGCCTTGGCCCAGAACCAGCCAGGCGGGGCCCAAACCTGGTTTCCACCCCCTGCCCACGAGCAGCCTGCCCAAGGCCAGCCTGTGGCACCGTGCCCACGCCCCAGGCTCAACTCCCTCCCGTGGGCCTTGGCTCACCCCCTGCCCACGAGCAGCCTGCCCAAGGCCAGCCTTTGGCACCGTGCCCACGCCCCAGGCTCAGCTCCCTCCCATGTGCCCTGGCTGCTCATTCCCTACACAGGAGCGTTGGGAGGCGGGAGTCTCACCATTGTGTGCCCAAGCAATGCCCACCTGGCTGAGCTCTCCATAGGCTGCCTGCAGCCTCACTAGGGTTGCCAGTTTTGGTTGGATGTATTTCTGGATATTTCATCACATGACAATCTTTTAATTAAAGATTAATCTTTAATTCCTGAAGACTCCAGGTCAGTCCTGGAGGGTTGGCAACCCTAAGCCTCGCCTGGCTCTGTGGGCCCTTTGCTGGCATCAGAACTATGGAACGTCTGGCCCGGTTGCTTGGAGGGGCTGGTCATCCACGGGGCTGACACCAGGCTGAGCCTGACTGTAGTGATAGGGCCGAGGGCCACCTGGGTCTCCTGGGGTTCAGGAAGGCCCCAAACACAGGGGCATCTGCTGGGGATAGCCCGTGTGAAGGAATCTAATGTGTGGTGGCTGCTGGTCAAGCTCATTAGTGGCTCCGCAGCTGCTCTGTGCCAAGCCCCTGGCTTTGAGGCACACGAGATTTTTGCCCTAAACTCACTTGTACCCATTGGCTTTGGTTCTGTGAGTAGTGTGACCTGTCCCTGTTCATCTGGGGGCTTTGGTAAGAAAGGGCTGTGTCTGTGCTAGACACTTCCCCCTCCCCCTGATTTCCCACTATTGCTGTCACCAGCTTATGTCCACTGGTGTCCACCCCCCCCCCCCCCCCCACACACACACACACCCCCAATCCTGTTAACTTTCCCCTCTGGCCTCTTTTTTACTCAGTGACTGGAGGTGGAAGCTTGTCTCTTTAAAACTCACTCTAGAATTCTGGCCTAATCATGTGATTTGACTTCTTGGCAGCTGTCCCGTTATCTTGTAGAGGAAATGGCTGCTTGCCTGCTGCTTGTGCTTACGCTGGCTTCTGCAGAAGGTGAGGGGTTAATGGGAAGAGAGGGGGCTTCCCTTCCCACGAGCCATATCCTGTGCATGAAAAGTGTTGCCCAGAAAGCGAGAGAACATGAGAAGCAAAACTGATTTTCCAGTGACAAATCAGAGGGGCCCAGCAGCGAGAACTTTCCTTCTCTCTGTCTAGACCAGGCCTGCACAAGTCGTAAAGCGGCGAGGGCCATATTTAGGGTTACCATACGTCCGTTTTTTCCCGGACATGTCCAGCTTTTCGGCAATCAAACCCCCGTCCGGGGGGAATTGCCAAAAAGCCGAACATGTCCAGGAAAATGCCGGCCGGGCACTTCCCCTCCCGCGCCTCTCTGCTCCTCCCCTGATTCTTCGGCTCTGTTTAAGAGCCGAGCTGCCCGAGCGCTACTGGCTTCGG
>NC_048318.1:2415793-2484898 GCF_013100865.1 Trachemys scripta elegans
CAGTCAGAGCGCGGCGCGCGGGGCTGAGGTTGCCTTCCCCACCCCACCCCCCGGCAGGGGGCGAACCCGGCAGCCGCGCTTCTGACTGTCAGGGCGGGGCTGTGAGGTCGGGCCCCCCGGGCAGGGGGTGAACCCGGAAACCGCCCCCCACCGCTTGCCCGCAGGCCACACAGCGGGCCGCGTGTTGTGCAGGCCTGGTCTAGACTTTCCTGCTTCCAGGGAGCACCTGAGAGAGGCAAGTTGGTTAGGCTTCTGTGGTTGCAATAAAAATCTCACTGAGACATTCCGCCCCTTTGGAAACCTTGTGGCTGGGGACTTACCTCTCAATCTAAAAAGAAAAAAAAGTTAGGGTGTAGAATACCCCTGACAGGTCAGATCTGGGGACCTCTCTGCCCCTTCCTTCATCACCATTTTCAGCTTTTTCTGTTTTGTTTTGGGTTTGCTTCCCTCATTAAATGAGACACACAATTTTGTAGGAGGCAAAATTTCTATAAAAGCCCCTGTCTGTTCCTGTGGATTTCCCCGGTCTTCCCATTCTCCCTTCATCCTACTACACCCTCATGTGTTGCTCCTCCGGTAACTCTTTTTCCTTCAGTCTTGTTTTTCTGTAATGTGTCCTTTTAAGAGTCTGTTTACTTCTGTTGCTCTGAATTATGCAGGGCTTTGGTGCAGCAAACTGGAAATTCTGGTAGTTTCATTTAAATGAAAAATGAAGGGTTGTTATTGAATTAATTATGAAAGTGACTAATCCCATTAACGCAATCTCCTCCGTGCTGTTAAATTCCATTTGTTTGATGCTGTTTCTGCATTTTCAGATGGCTGTATGCACAGATTCTTGTGTTGGCCAATAGCCACATCATGGAAGTAAGGGGGTGGTACTTGGATGTGTGGCCATCTGGGGCTTTGGACCCCAGGGGTGGTAAGGGAGGTGGATTGGAATCGTCAGGTAAGAACATTATCTAGATATTGAAATTTTAGATAACTCTAGAATCCTCAAGATGACTAACATTCCATTAAGAGATGGGGCTGGTTACACGTCTCAGAGTCCCAACTGCAGATTCTGGAAGACAGCATTGCATTGGTTACGGGCAGTTCATGTTTTTAGGGTTATCTTCAAAATCACGCGAAAGAGAGAAACACAATTATTTTTATATGGAAGTTCAGATTCTAGAAACGGCGAATTCCATGACAGATGGGCAGAGTGTGAATTCTGTGGTAAATTCAGTGGGAGCCGAATAAACAGGGCCCTGGTAATACACAACTGAACTACTATGAGTATTGTTACACGTTGGTCCCGATTATTTATTAAAGTCCAACCATCATCATATTTACAGCATTCGTACAATATTATGATTTCTTCAACACTGAATCAGTGGAGAAATAATTTTTTTTTTCAATTGTGTGGAATTACCTTTTGATGATTCCAGCAATTAAAGTTCTTCAGTTCCCCACTCATGGACCTATTTATCCTCCTCAAAATCTTGCCCATTTAATTGTTACATGCTAGAAGCAGTGTTTACAATTGACATGTGGCTTTTTAACAGAGTAGCTTATAGTACACAATGTTTTTCCTATTCCTCCTTATCTGTCTTGGTATTTGTATCATGCTGATATCTGAGCCACTCAAGTCAGTATTTAATAATATGTATTTATTAGCTGTCAGAAAATGATCAATTTTTGTTGGTTTGTTTGCTTTATTAGAAGGATTTTTGGCTCAAACATGCTGTATTATCTTAACACCAATATTGTAGGTGTCACAACAAAATCAATAGCTACTGTGTGCTGCCATCAAGACTTACTTTAGATAAAGGGAAACAACAAAATAAGAAAGAACAAAAGGACAGTTGTCATGGGAGAGCACTGTGTGTTTGTCTCCCCATAACATGCTTCGTTAACTCTGTCTCACAAAATGACAGCTATAGACAGAAATTCCATACAGTTACCTACCTCCCAGTGCATACCCTGTAGAGGATAAGGGGTTTGGCATTTCTGAGAGGAGTAAAATATTGACAGGACGATCATGACATTTTTCTGGATCCTAGGTGTGACGTTTCGCTTTGCATCCTATTATGGCGACCACATGGTATTACAGAAGAAACCAGCCGGCGCAGTGGTATGGGGCTACGGGGAAGCTGACGCTAATGTTACCGTGTCTCTTTCCAAAGACAGCAAAGTAATAATGAAGAAAATGGCACAAGTTGAAGGTAATAAAATAAATCTCAGATTCCTACTGCTTTGCACTTCCTCATGACCACACAGCTTCCAGGGCCTCTCTGCCCCCACTCCCTGCCTCTGATGAGGGCCAGGAAACATCCCCCAAACAGCAGCAACTATCCACTTCCCTAACCGAGTGGCTGTCCTACAGATGAGCTCCCAGGCAGTGGGGAATGTGGCACCAAACCCTGTTTCCTCTATGATTTGTTGGCTTTGTGTTGTTGCCGTCTGACCTTCAGAGAGGATAGGGAGCTGCACTAGTTAGATGGCTTCTCCAGTAGTTCACATGGTACAAGCTTGTGGAATTGAAGGAGGCATGTTCTAGTCCCAACTTCCCAAGTGCCTGTTTCCTTTCTGCAATAACTGACAGTTGTCTGGAGCGCACAGATTTGTGGTGCACCTCCATAGACCTTGTGCACCCTCTTTTTGGCTTCTCTCCAGGCCTCACAGCAGAAGGCAGCGTAGGGCCCGCATTTTACAGTTTATGGTCAGATCGTTTTCCCCAAAGTGGCATTCTGTGGAGATTCCCACCATACAGGCCAAAAGTGCCCCCTTTGCCAAACCTGCACCAGTGAGGGGGCTTTTGAAGTCACGTAGCAAACTCAGTCTTAATCTGTGCTTCTCTGATTTGCCCGTGTAGACACACTAAGTCAGGTATTGCCACATTTGACCAGGTTCTGCCCTGATCTCTGCCTGGAGCTGAGGCATTTCTGGTATTTAATCTGCCTCCCTCTCACACTTCCTTTTTGCAGTCTTGACACCAACTCTAGCACATTTGGGTTTTCAAACAATTGAATCTCTATTTACTGAGCTGCCGTCAAAATGATAATTTAAGTAGGTGCACAAGTGCAGGTTCTTCAGTGTAGGAATGGGGATAAAAAGGGGGATTTATTTTATCTTTTATCTGTCCAAATGATAACTGAGCTCTGACTTTTGGTCTGTACGTACTTCATACAATGCTGTAGCTGAAGGCGACATGGAAAGGGAAAAAAGTTAGTTGCCTCCTCTTGTAGAATAGAATATCAGGGTTGGAAGTGACCTCAGGAGATCATCTAGTCTAACCCCCTGTTCTCTCTCTCTCTCTCTCTCACACACACACACACACACACACACACACACACACACACACACACACACGCACACACACTAGCATTGAAAGAGCAGTGATGACGCTGTGGTTGGGGCACTGGCCTAAGGCATCGACGACTGGAATTCAATTCCCAGTTTAGCCGTAATTTCTGTGTGACCTGGGGCAGGTTATTTAATCTCTTTGGGCTCAGTTCTGCAGCTGTAAAATCAGTTCAAGGTGCTGAGCATATTCTGAAATTGATATCGCAGAGCCAAAGTGCTCCAGCAAATGGGTGCTTCTCTGAAGTTCTTCTACTCAGATATAAATGCATCTGGGATGATATAAATGCCTCTGCTTTATCATTAACCAGAGGGCTTCATTGGAATAAAAGAATGCCCATAAAGTCTTGCCTTTTAACACACATACCCTATAGTAGGGAAATTTATCCTCCTTTTCAACTGAATTCACTCTGTGGTTCCCATTTTAGCTTCAGGCCTATAGGTCTCTAAATGGACACTGTTAATTGGAAGTCATCAATACAAATAATTGGTTAGCAGTCGTTTCTGAGCACCCCACCACCCCCAGCATCTAAGACCCTCATCCTGCATGTTGTCCCATGTGGATGGACCCCTGCAGCGCTCCTTTGAGGGCTTTGGGGCTCTGTTCAGGTGTAGGGCTTTGCTTGCTTGCAATAGCATAGTACACCTTTACCCCGATATAATACGACCCGATATAACACGAATTCGGATATAAAGCGGTAAAGCTGTGCTCCGGGGGCGGGGGGCGGGGCTGTGCACTCCGGCGGATCAAAGCAAGTTCGATATAACGCGGTTTCACCTATAATGCGGTAAGATTTTTTGGCTCCCGAGGACAGCGTTATATCGGGGTAGAGGTGTAATAATCTTTGTACAAAGTATGTCTTGTAAGGTATCGTTTGAAAACTCATAATTTGCTGGTCCGTATTGTCCTGATAAACTCTGTGGCAACATTGTACAGGTAGTTACAAGAGTCCCCTGTATGGTGTTATTAACACGTCTTCCGACCCCATAGTCCTGCCCAACAGAAGTTGGCAAACATTGCTGTCCTAACCAGAAAAGTGTGTGCTTTGCTTAATTTGCATTTAAGCAGTAAACAGAGTCATCAAGTAGGAAGGAGAGACAAAGGAAGCTCAAACAGGTGAGGAAAAGTCAGCAAGGAACATCCTTCCACACAGACTTTTTGTCTCCTAGTGCTCCGCTGGAAATGTGTTTCAAGAGGGGGACTGAAACTATAAAAAGGAGGGGCCGAGGGGACCACCCCTCTCTCTCCCTGCCTATCACATTCACTGCACCTGAAAAGAACAAGGAAGCAAGTGTTGAACTCTGGGGGAGGGATCCGGACCTGAGAGTCTGCTCAGTAACATTGCTGAAAGCATGTGATGAGAAGCTGGGCTTGAATCTTATTTATTTTCTGATTTCTACACCTCATTACTTGTACTCACTTAAAACCTCTCTCTTTGTAGTTAATACACTTGTTTTACTGTTGTAGCTAACCCTGTGTGTGTAAATTGAAGTGTCTGAATAACTATTTGAAATAATGGGCTGGCTTATTGTTCCTGTTAAGGAATAACAAACTTAAAGTATTTTGCACTGTCTAGGAGAGGGCTGGCCAGCACAGGACATACATTTCTGGGGGAGATCTGGGACTGGGGGTGTGTTGGGGTCACCGTGCAGTGTAACCATGGCTGGTGAGACCCAGAGTGTAACCCAAGTGTCGCTGGCAGGCTGCAATTACACACAAACACTCAGCATGTGGCTTGCATGCTAGAAATCTGTTTGTGAGCAGCCCAGATGGGAACTACTTCAGCAAGGCATTGTAAGGCATCCAAGCTTGCAGAGCAGGGGTGATGCAGTCCCCCCACTGGTCTGGACTGTACCCTGGGATGTCACACCCATGTGGATGCCCCCCCACAGAGCTCCTTTGAAGGCATTGGAGCTCTGATCAGGTGCAGGGATTTGATCACTCGCAACAGCATGTGGGATTGGGGCCTATGTCCTTCCCAGAAAATCTGGCCTGCATTGCGAGGCTCCTAGTGGACATCATGGTGTCCCCTTCTCTTCTCCCATCCCCAGTTACTGGACACGCTAGGATGATGGATGTGGTCCTAGAAAGACAATCTTTGCCAATATTTGGGGCTTTCCAACCACGTTCTTCTTATAGCTTAAAATGTTTTTCTGTTCCTGTTGCTGGGGGAAAGCGCCGCACAAACCTCAGGAACGACTGACTTCGCTCCTCACGTGCTGTAGAATGCACAAAGTCAACATACTGAAAAACCAGAGGCAAATCATATTTTCTCCATTGCCTCTCTGTGGTGGAGGTGGCAGGAGTTACATAGAACATCAGCAGGAGAACAAATTTCAGAGAGTCTGGGGTGGGGTTTAAGTGACAATTTTCATAGATTCCAAGGCCAGAAGGGACCATTATGATCATCTAGTCTGACCTCCTGTGTAACACAGGCCACAGAACTTCCCCCAAATAATTCTTAGAGCAGAGCTTTTAGGGAAAAAACAGCCACTCTTGATTTAAACATGGTCAGTGATGGAGAGTCCACCACGACAATTGGTAAATTGTTCCAATGGTTAATTACTTTCACTGTTAAAAATGTACACCTTGTTTCAGTCTGAATTTGTCTAGCTTCAACTTTCAGCCAGTGGATCGTGTTAGACCTTCCTCTGCTAAACTGAAGAGCCCATATTAAATATTGTTTGCTTATGCCCAGTTTACCAAGGGATCTAGATGGCTCTGAATCAGTGACCTGTCCTCTTCGTCATCTGCCACATCCCTAATTTTTGCGTCATCTGCAAACTTTATCGGTGATAATTTTATGTTTTCTTCCAGGTCATTGATAAAAATGTTCACTAGCGTAGGGCCGAGAACTGATCCCTGTGGACCCCAATGGAAACACACCTGCTTGATGACGAGTCTCTATTCACGGTTACACTTTGAGACCTATCAGCCAGTTTTTAATCCATTTAACGTGTGCCATGTTAATTTTATATCGTTCTATTTTTTTAATCAAAATGTTATGTTGTACCAAGTCAAATGCTTTACAGAAGTCTAAGTATATTACGTCAGTGCTATTACCTTTATCAACTAAACATGTCCTCTCATAAAAAAATCAAATTAGTTTGACCAGATCTATTTTCCTTAAACCCATGTTGATTTGCATTCATTGCATTACCTTTCTATAGTTTGTTATTAATCCATTATCTTGACTGAGATCAATGTCAGGCTGACAGGCCTATAATTATCTAGGTCAACCCGTTTACCCTTTTTAAAAATTGGCACAATGTTAGCTTTCTGCCAGTCTTCTGGAACTTCCCCAAGACTTATTAAAAATAAACATTAATGGTCCAGTCTGCTCCTCAACCTGCTTCCAAAAGTTTTAAAAGAGCTGGCTATCTGTACCTACTGATTTTAAAATATCTAACTGTAGTAGCTTCTGTTTAATATCCTCCAGAGATACTAGTGGAATGGAGCATGTTATCATCATCATCATATGATGAGATTATATTAGGGCTGTCAAGCGATTTAAAAAAAATTAATTGTGATTAATTGCACTGTTAATAATAGAATCCCATTTATTTAAATATTTTTGGATGTTTTCTACATATTCAAATATATTGATTTCAGTTACAACACAGAATACAAAGTGTACAGTGCTCACTTTTTATATTTATTTTTGATTACAAATATTTGTGCTGTAAAAAAACAAAAGGAATAGTATTTTTCAATTCGCCTCATCCAAGTACTGTAGTGCGATCTCTTCATCATGAAAGTTGAACTTACAAATGTAGAATTATGTACAAAAAATAACTGCATTCAAAAATAAAACAACGTAAAACTTTAGAGCCTACACGTCTACTCAGTCCTACTCCAGCCAATCGGTCAGACAAACAAGTGAGATAATGCTGCCCGCGTCTTGTTTACAGTGTCACCTGAAAGTGAGAACACGCATTCCCATGGCACTGTTGTAGCCGGCATTGCAAGATATTTACGTGCCAGATGCGCTAAAAATTCATATGTCCCTTCATGCTTCAACCACCGTTCCAGAGGTGATGCTGGTGACATTCATGCTGATGACAGGTTCTGCTCGATAACGATCCAAAGCAGTGCAGATCGACATATGTTCACTTTCATCATCTGAATGATGGGCAGGGCCTTGCTGGTCGAGCTGGGGTGTCAGTCCAGTATGGGGGTGGCCCACTCCACCACTTGGTCGTGGGCTTCCCCGGGGGTGATTTCTGTCAACTGTGGCCCGGCCCGCGCACTGGGTCACCTAAACGGGTAATCCTTGGATTCTGAGTGGCCAAAAAATCAAACAGTCTGTGGAATTAGCCCCCTGGGCAGGGCGAAGCAGCAAGCAGGCTGCAACCCCGGGGTGGGGTGAGGCAAGCGAACAATCAGTCTATAGGCCTCATGCCTCTCGGGGCTGGGGCATACTTTAGGCAGCTTCCTCAGCGAGCAGTGGATCGGCTTCCACAGTGGTCTCCACAGCTGGCGGGTCGTCTGGTGGGTAGTCCCGGACCTGGTCCCCGGGCTTTACCGCCAGGGGCACTGCAGGTACCTCTGCAAGAGCCAGCAGTGTACTCCCTTCCTCCTTCACCCCTGTCTCCCCTTGACTGGCCTGGGCTGCCTCCTTTCATCTAAGTTCTCCACTTGGAGCATATGCATCAGGGAAGAGGGGGTGTGGCCTCCTGGACCCACAATGATTGGTCCGCCCTTGGCGGCCCACTGCAGGGCCAGTACACCCCGTCACAGCATGCTCCACACCTCGCCCCTCTCAGATTTTGGAAGGCACTTCTGATTCTTAAACCTTGGGTCGAGTGCTGTAGCCATCTTTAGAAATCTCACATTGGTACCTTCTTTGCGTTTTGTCCAATCTGCAGTGAAAGTGTTCTTAAAACGAACAACATGTTCCGGGTCATCATCCAAGATTGCTATAATATGAAATACTTGGCAGAATGCGGGTAAAACAGAGCAGGAGACATACTATTCTCTCCCAAGGAGTTCACTCAAAATTTAATTAACGCGTTATTTTTTTAACGAGCATTATCAGCATGGAAGCATGTCCTCTGGAATGGTGGCCCAAGTATGAAGGGACATACAAATATTTAGCATATCTGGCACATAAAGACCTTGCAGTGCCGGTTACAAAAATGCCATGCGAACGCCTGTTCTCATTTTCAGGTAAAATTGTAAATAAGAAAAGGGCAGCATTATCTCCTGTAAATGTAAACAAACTTGTTTGTCTTAGCGATTGGCTGAACAAGAAGTAGGACTGAGTGGACTTGTAGGCTCTGAAGTTTTGTTTTGAGTGCAGTTATGTTAAAAAAAAATCTACATTTGTAAGTTTCACTTTTACGATAAAGGGATTGCATTATGGTACTTGTATGAGGTGAATTGAAAAATACTATTTCTTTGTTTATCATTTTTACAGTGCAAATATTTGTAATAAAAATAATAATATAAAGTGAGCACTGTACACTTTGCATTCTGTGTTGTAATTGAAATGAATATATTTGAAATGTAGAAAAAGATCCAAAATATTTAATAAATTTCAATTAGTATTCTATTGTTTAACAGTGCAATTAAAACTGTAATTAATTGTGATTAATTTTTTTAATCACAATTAATTTCTTGAGTTAATCACACGAGCTAACTGCTATTAATTGACAGCCCTTGATTATATCTGTTTTTTCCCCCAAATACAGAAAGGAAATATTTATTGACCTCTTCTGTCTTTCCAGCATTGTTATTGATAATTCTGCCATTTCCATCTAGTAATGGACCAATACCATTATCAGGATTTTTTTTGTTCCTAATACATTTTAAAAACTCCTTTTTCTCCTTGACTCTGCTGGCCATAGATGTCTCCTTGTGTCCATTTGCTTCCCCTATCAATTTTCTACAATTCCTAACTTCTGATTTATATTCATTATTCTCAACTTCACCTTTCTTCTATTTGTTATATATTATTTTTTTAGTTTTTGTAGTTGTCTTCACTTCCCCTCTAAACCTGTTTGTTTTTTTAATGGGCACGACCTTCTTCCTCATTTGTGGGATCGTGGCTTTTTGGGCATCTAGTAAAATGTTCTTAAATGATTCCTAATTATTGCACATATTTTTCTAATTAAATTCTTCCTCCCAGCTGCTTTGGCTCATAATTGTTTTCAGCTTTGTAAAATGAGCCCTATTAAAGCACCATGATATGAAATGTCCCTTTTCATTTAATAAAAACCTCTGTTTGTATCGCTGGATTGATACCAATCAGGGATCTGTGCTTGCTGCTATCAAGTCAGGGTCCTTTGCTTCATGTTTCAGAGCACTCTGGGACCTGGAAAGTTGTACTGGCTCCTACGGACCATGGTGGCCCTTATAGTGTGATGGCAGAGCAGCATTCCAGGGAAGAGCCAAAGAATCTGACGCTGTGGGATATCTACTTTGGAGACGTCTGGCTCTGCAGTGGGCAAAGTAACATGGAGATGACAGTTTCCCAGGTAATCTCCAGTCCTCCAGTATGTAATGAGGCATTAGCTTTTGTAGGGGTTGGGACAGGGCTGGTAACTATGTCCAAAGAAAAAGAAAGTTGTTCCCTTTTGATCTGTCAGGGTCAGACATTAAGCTTGCTAAGTGAGCGACAAGGAATCATAGAAATCCAGTTCAGTTTTCCTAGTGTTTTGTCCAGTCTAGTTTTAAATCTCTCCCATGTGGCTGGAGTTTCCACAACTTCCCAGCTTCTTGCACTCCTGAGTGACCTCACCCTCCGGAGTATTTGTCATTGGGACCTGCAGGAGTTCAGCACTGCAGACTGTATGTTAACCACGCAATTAGCAGCCATGACTGCTGTAGGAAAGGCCATGATGATTCACCGCCCTGCCTGTTTCCTAGATAATCAATGCCAGTAAGGAGCTCTCCGAGGCACCTCTCTATCCATATGTCCGTGTGTTCACGGCCTCTCTTATTCAGTCTGAAGTGGAATTGCAGGACCTGGCGAAGATTGACTTGGAGTGGTCTATACCGACAGCTGGTGAGTACAAATCCCCCTTAAAAAGGGCCTGTTTAGCTCCAAAGCCTAACTGACACGTAGGGGCAGGAATGTCAGCCCACCTTCTCTGAGACTTTCCAGAACCCTGTTGTTTAACCGGGCGAGACCAGATGCCACCTTCCAGGTTTAGCTAAGGTAAAAAAACAAGCAGAAAGAACCTTTCAGGCCTTCTTCATCCATCATAAAGAAGCAAAACAGAGCAAACCCTATGTATAAATTTAAAATCCTGGAGGTGTTCTCTTCCAGCTCTGATTTCTAGAATACTTGTTCTAGTCTATATAGGTTAGGGATGTCCAGATTTTATAGGGACAGCCTTGATATTCGGGGCATTGTCTTATATAGGCATCTATTACCCCCACAGCCCCTTCCTGATTTTTGACACTTGCTATCTGGTCACCCTTGGATAGGTTCTTCCACCCTCACCCTCAAAAATATCTGAGTTTCCAGTTGTACATTTAGCATCAGTCACGAGCAGTTTATTCTTTCTCTCATCCTCTCCCAGGGGCAGGATTATGCATGCAGTGGAGCCGTTTGCTTTGGGAGTGGTTTTGTTGTTTTTACATGGCCATACTGCTCTGTGTCTTAGCAATGACTGGTTGGAGAAGGTACCTGGCCCTTGGAGTGGAAGGTGGGGAGGTTTGTGATGGTCCTGAGGTAGTTCGGTCCAGACTCTGGACCCAGCCCCTGAGAAAGCTCTGTCTCCTGCACCGACCAGCTTTACCATGGTGCTGGAAAGTTCCATTGTGCCTGAGGAATGGAGTTGTCAACCACATCATCGTCCTGGACTGCGAGGCTCTTAGATACGCTGGACCTAGGCCATTGAGCGCCTTAAAGATAAGGACCAAGACCTTTGAAATGGGTGGGAAGCTGCTGTAGGGAGCAGTGATGTCCTCTCCAGGCAGCCCTTGGGATCAATCCAGGTTGTTTCCTCCAGCATGTTTTACAGTGTGCTGTTCAGTCCAGTTCGAACGGGAATTTCTCCCGTCCCTTGCGAGGTGATGCCCATTTCTGGAAGGCTTCCCTGATATTCAGCCTAACAATTCCCCTCCCTTTGGAATTGCTCCTCTGGATCAGACAGGACACTGGCCAGGTAGACTCTGTCCTTGCACTGGCCCTCCCACAGGATGGATTTCCCTGGTGGGGGCGTCCCCCCCAGCACTTGCAACTTTGCCTCTGGAAGCTCCCCCTGACGTTTGCATCGCCTGCAGTTTTCTGATGTTTGCCTCTCGGTTCTCTTTTTCCTGAACAGAAAACTTGGGTCACGGGAACTTCAGCTACTTCTCAGCTGTGTGTTGGCTGTTTGGCCGTCACTTGTATGAGACGCTCCGGTACCCCATAGGATTAGTGGAGTCCTCCTGGGGAGGGAGCTGCATTGAATCCTGGTCCTCAGGAAGGGTGCTGCAGGAGTGCGGGCTCACAGGCGAAGCCAGTCGGTGAGGACATTGAGAGCAAATTCACGGCTGTGAAAAACACATCATGGACCGTGAAATCTGATCTCCCCGGTGAAATCTGGCACCCAGCTGGGGGCTCCTACCCTGCACCGGCTCCAGCTGTTAGTCCTGGCAGGGGATGGGGAGGGACCAGACTTCCTCCTCCCTTGCAGGGGCCACTCCCAGGGCAGGTCAGACACATCTCCAGGAACCTCCTCCAGTTGCAAGAAGCTCTGGAGCTCCAGCTGTCACCTCCCCCACACGGGGAGGCTGCAGCTCCAGCTGTCAGCCCTCCACTGGGGCAGGAGACTGCTGGGAAAACTGGACAGAAACAGATCTGGGGATTACAGTGGATGAGAAGCTGGATATGAGTCAGCAGTGTGCCCTTGTTGCCAAGAAGGCTAACAGCATATTGGGCTGTATTAATAGGAGCATTGCCAGCAGATCGAGGGAAGTGATTATTCCCCTCTATTCGGCACTGGTGAGGCCCCATCTGGAGTATTGTGTCCAGTTTTGGGCCCCCCACTACAGAAAGGATGTGGACAAATTGGAGACAGTCCAGCGGAGGGCAACGAAAATGATTAGGGGGCTGGGGCACATGACTTATGAGGAGAGGCTGAGGGAACTGGGATTATTTAGTCTGCAGAAGAGAGGAGTGTGGGGGGATTTGATAGCAGCCTTAAACTACCTGAAGGGGGGTTCCAAAGAGGATGGAGCTTGGCTGCTCTCAGTGGTGGCAGATGTCAGAACAAGAATCAATGGTCTCAAGTTGCATACTGGGAGGTTTAGGTTGGATATTAGGAAAAACTATTTCATTAGGCAGGTGGTGAAGCACTGGAATGGGTTACCTAAGGAGGTGGTGGAATCTCCTTCCTTAGAGGTTTTTAAGGCCCGGCTTGACGAAGCCCTGGCTGGGATGATTTAGTTGGGGATTGGTCCTACTTTGAGCAGGGAGTTGGACTAGATGACCTCCTGAGGTCCCTTCCAACCCTAATCTTCTATGATTCTATGACATATGGTAACCCACCCTCTCCCAATAGCCTGCGACCCTCACTTCAGCCCTGCTGCTGGCGGTAGTGCCGGCTTTAGAGCTGGGTGCCTGGCCAGCAGCCTTCCTCTCTGGCTGCCCAACTCTGAAAGCCGTGCACCTGCCAGCAGCAGGGCAGAAGTGAGGGTGGCAATCCCGTGACCCCTCCCCCCCTACAATAGGTTTGTGACCCCCATACCCTGACCACCTTTGGGGTCAGGACCCCCAAGGTTACAACACCATGAAATTTTAGATGTAAACATCTGAAACTGTGAAATTGACTCATTTAAAAAAACCCTGGTCATGACATTGACCAAAAGGCACTGGGAATTTGGCCCTTGCTGGGCCAGCCTCAAACCCTATTTCGTTCCGCACCTGAGTAATTCAAGCTCTGACTTTCCACTCTTGAAAAGCTTCCCCTGTGGGTTGGTACCCGGGGGGAGTGCGATGCTGCTAGAGCAATGACACAGGCAGAGCTGGCAGGGCACGTGCTGGAATAACCCCAGAGGAGTTGGGAACGGCATCTCGTTAGTGACCATTTAACCCCTTCCCTAGAGGCTGTTTTTCCAGCTCATCTCCCTCGGGCTGGGCTCGTCTTTTCCCAGTGCTTTTAGCCCTGTCAGTCTGACCCCAAACGGTTCATCTCTTTTGGTCCTGTGTATCCAGTCCCCGAGGAACAAGTCCAGTGATTGCCCACCGTAGGGGATCAATGCCACCTGGAGTTGGCCGGTCACCTTGTGTGGCGTGAGGTGCTGCCCCCCATCAATCGGTGCTTGTCTTGTGTCGTAGGTTTCTTCTTCCCACGCTGCTTTCTGGCCCTAAGATGCCCTCTGTGCTCTGGAATGCGATGATCCACCCGCTCCTCAACATGTCCCTCACGGGCGTCATCTGGTACCAGGGTAAGTCTGGCAGCATATCACGGCACCGGCCACGCCACTTTGGGTGCTGGGTGCAGCTCTCATTTGTCCCGTGTGCTCATTGCAGGTGAAGCGAACGCCTTAGTGAACACAGATCTGTACAACTGCACGTTCCCAGCTCTCATCGCGGACTGGCGCAGGACCTTCCATGCCGGGTCTGAGGGGCAAACGCAGCCGCTCTTCCCCTTTGGGTTTGTCCAGGTGACTGGTAGCCAGGGTACTGACCACGGAGACAGGAATCGCTGCTCAGAGCCAGCTCCTGCTTGCTGCTCGTTTAGCTCACTTCACTGCAGAGCGATCCCTGATGCTGCGCAGGACTGAGGGGAGAGCCAGGCTGAGTCAGGTTGATCAGAGTTTCCCTGCTGACTCCTTGATGTTAATGGACCCAGGAGTGGTTTTGCCATAGGCACCAAGTCCTGGCATAGCGGCCTTGTAGGGGGAGAGTGAGCTGTGAGTTGTGCTGGAGGGGTGATATACGCTCTTGCCCCCGCGGGGCAGTCAGGCACTGCTGCCTGTCCCCTTTTCATTCTGGCTGGGGTCTGTGCCCTGCTAGCTCCTCTGCTCCTATCTCTATCTCACAGCAGAACAGGGAGCGGGGGAAGACAGGGCCCCCCACATCTTAGACCCTCATTTCCCCTCCTGACGCACTGGGAGGGGAAAGGGGGAAGAGAAGCCACCCCTGCTCTGTCCCCCTGTCTGCCTCACCCCCAGGCTCTCCTGGCTTCAGGTGAGCGGGGGAGGCGGCGGAAAGAGGGAGCGTATGGGTGGAGGGAGAGGTCTGGGAGGAAGGAGGAGAGTGCTGGGATGGAGGAGAGTCAGAGGCGCACTCTGAGGAGAAGCTGATGGAGAAGGACTGAGCCCAGCAGGGAAGGGGAGGGAAAGGGCGTGAGGGGATGAGCTGAGAGAGTCCAGCTGACCTTAGAGTTAGTGCCCTGCCCGCAGTCCCGCCGATGGGCCTCGCCCAGCTCCCTTCCCACCGGTCACCAGCCCTCTGTCCCAGCCCACCACTCCTCCTCTGCCTGCCTGCCACCCTCTGTGCCAGGGGTTCCCAACATGCTATAAAAACTCCACTTCTGCATATAAAACCATAGGTGCTGGAACTAGGGGAGCTGGGGGTCCAGCTGCACCCCCTGGCTTGAAGGGGTTTCCATCATATCCAGGGGTTACAGTTTGGTTCAATGGCTCTCAGCACCCCCACTATACACATTGTTCCAGCGCCCCTGTATAAAAGCCAGGCCGGCACTGGGGGTAGCAAGCTCGGGCAGTGGGGCTTCAGCTTTCTGCCCTGGGCTCTAGTGAGTCTAATGCCAGCCCTGCTTGGCGGACCCCCTGAAACCTGCTCAGGGGGCCCTGGTGGAGAACTGCTGCTCTATGCCATGGTGACCCCGCTCTGCCTGGCTGGGGCGTCCCCTGGCCCCGGTGTCTCATGGGCTGGGGTGGAGCAGAAGCTCAACTCTCCGCATGGGGAGTTAGTATGGAGCTGCTGGTGCAAGTCAGGGCCCGCTGGACCGCCCCCTGCTAGGGTGGTTGATGTGTGGAACACTGGGAAGCAGGGCTGGCGGGGGGTGGCTCTGGCCCCAGTGGGGGATCAGCTCTTTCCCAACTCTCCCTGTCTTTGCAGTTATCCACGTTCCGCCGGCAGGACCAGGATGACAGTTTCCCCCGCATTCGGTGGCACCAGACAGCTGACTACGGCTATGCACCCAACAAGAGAATGCCCAACACCTTCATGGCCGTGGCGGTGGATCTGTGCGACGAGCACTCGCCCTACAGCAGGTAACTACCCACTCCCTGCACAGCAGCCTGCAGTGCACCCAGGGGACGTTCCATAGCACTCGGCCTGGAGGTGCCAGGGCCTTTCCACACACATGAGGGGTGGGGCTGAAGCAGGCGTCTGTTGGGCCATGTTGCAGTGTGGGAGGAGAGTGGGGCAGGGCCGGGAAAGAGGAGGAGGACAGGGAGTGCCGAAAGGGGAGGAGAAGAAATCCCCTAATGCACAGTGCTCCAGGGTCACTCCCCACCCCCGTGTCACTGGCCTCCCAGATCTGTTAGCTGTGCTTTGCCCAGCTGGGTGTGTGAGGCGGGGAGATGTACAGGTTTGCATGCCCTGTCAAGTACTGGGCGGCACAACGGGCTTGGGTGCACTGCTTGGCTCCCACCTTGGCTCAGGTTTGGCCGGTGGCCTCTCTAACTTCTCCTGGTCCCGTTGTGCTATTCCTCTAGCCCCCCTGGCAGTCACAGCTGCTCCCCTCTTCCCTTCCAGATCATTTGTCAGGCCAGACCTACCACCGCTCCCTGCTGCTCCCCACCCCAGCGGCAGGCCTGGTCATCGGCCCTTTGATTGGGACCCTGCAGCCAGTCTGCAGTCCAGGAGACGCTGCTGCTGTTGTGGAGGGAGCCCCTAGCCCTCCCCTCCCACGGCTGACTTCTTTACCTCCAGGGTTGGTCGCTGTCTCAGTCAGTCCCCCTCCCTGGCAGACCTGCTCCCTCCAGCATCTGCTCCCACCCCCAACCTCTCCAGGCAGTTGTTGCAGGGTCCCGTTGACTCATCCTGCAGTTCGACAAAGTTCTTAGCTGCTGGGGTGGGGTGAGGGCACCCTGGAGCTACACGGCGCCCTCTGCTGGCAGAGGTGGAGTTTCAGGAGCCACTGCTTTTGGCTGCACTGCTGGGAAGTGGCTCCCTGCCCTCTCCCCATCATTTCCCCTCTGCTTCCCTCTTTGCAGCATTCACCCCCGGGATAAACAGAACGTGGCATATCGGCTGCACCTGGGAGCCCGAGCTGTGGCATATGGAGAGAAAGGCCTGGTCTTCCAAGGCCCATATCCTACAAAAGTCGTGGTGGACGGAGCCAGGGGCCTCATTAACGTGACGTATGGCCAGGAACTCCTGCTGCTTCTAATGCACGACCGCATCTTTGAGGTGAGGAGCATGGGGGTCCCTGCACGTCTCAAGGCAAGCGCCAAGGGCAGAGGGGCTGCACTGTTACTGGGCTAGCCTGAGTGCTCTCCGGGGGGGCACATGACCCCTCCAGCACCATCAGCTCGGGCTGTGCCCCCTGCCGGAATAGCTGGCCCGATGTCAGTGGGGCAGGCAGCTCTTGCCGCACGCTGGCTAGTTGTCTGAATAAAAGTTTGCAGTGGACAAATCCCAGATGTGCTGGGGCCCAGGGCTAGAGGGGCGATCTAGCAAATGCTGCCTCTCCTGCTGTTGAGGTGGGGGGAGCTGCGTCCCCTGCTGTCCGAGGGGGAGAGGAGGCTGAGCTGGGAGGTGCGTGGGGCCCTAAGCAATCGCATGCACTGCAGGGCAGTTCTGCCATCTCCACCCCAGAGCGCAGCGATGCAGCCAGAAAACAACAGAGCAACAGCTCAGTGCAGCAGAGCGAGGTCACGTGACTGGTCTGTGCTTCTTCCGGCAGGTGTGCTGCTCTGACCAGCCCCAGCTCTCGGCGCAGGAGCCGTGCCAGTGGGTTCCAGCGCCCATGGTGTCAGCATCTTCCCACACAGTGACGCTGTCCAGCCCTGGCTGCAGGACCGCTGTCACCCGCCTGCGCTATGCATGGACAGAATGGCCGTGTGAGTACAGACAGTGTCCCCTTTACAACAAGCACCTGCTGCCAGCACCTCCGTTTGTTATCGACTCTGCATTAAGAACAGGTTGGGCCAACTGCTAGGGGGCGGGGTGATGCAGAGAGAATATAGACTCGTAGCTAAGGCCCCATCAAATTCACGCTCCATTTTGGTAAATTTAATTATGATAGGATTTGTAAAATCTTAAATGTAACCGTTTCAGATATTTAAATCTGAAATTTCATGGGGGTCCTGACCCAAAAGGGGGAAGGTGGGGAGCAGTCACAAGGCTACGGTAGTGGGGATGCGATATTGCCACCCTTACTTTGGCACTGCTGCTGGCGACGGCGCTGCCTTCAGAGCTAGGATCCCAGCCAGCAGCCGTGGAGCTTCCTGCAGCCAGGGGAGATTCCCTGGGGTGGGTCTGACCCGGACCCAGCAGCAGGCCATGCAGGGGAAGAGGAAGTCCCTCCTGCCCCTCCACAGCGCAGCCGGGACTAGCAGCTGGAGCCCAGCACAAGGTAGGAGTCCCCAGCCCTGCCCCTCCCCAGCTCCATGCCCAGCACTTGGGGTTTATAGGAGCCCAGGGCCGTCCTTAGGATTTATGGTGCCCTAGGTGGGATTATTAAACTGGTGCCCCTGTGCCTGACTTGCTCTTAACAACACAAACATAAGCTTACAGTATTGGAAAACTTGCCACATGCATGTTATTAAACCCAGTTTAACTTAATTAAGCACACTGTAACCCTGATGGACTAGCACTAAAGAAGTAGCGCTATAGAAAAAATTCTGATTTGACAGAATGATGCGAATGATATCTCGTGGCAGTGAGTTCCATTGTTCAATTATGCTGTGGGGTAACAGTGCACTTTACCCTGTCACTGTGCCACAGGCTCTGCCTGGAAGTTGGTGTCCTGGCGCTCTCTGTGTAGATTTAGGTAGCATCTGTAGCCTGTGTGGAGGGCTGCAGCCTTTAAGGAACTCCATCACGTTGCTATAAAAGCATTACGTTAAACTGGTTGTGGTTTTCCGGGACAGTAACTGGGCAAAGTCCATTGGGCATTGCCAGGTGGCTTTCTAACCTGCAGTGATATTATATGATTCAAATATGACCATGTAGATCATTGTTGCTACCACAGTGACATAATTGCAACAAATCTTGTACAAAATATGTCACATAAGGTGTCAATGGAAATGTTATGATTCGCGGAATATGATTATCCTATTTGTATGCATGTATCGTTGTTGTGTCTGACGTTACGAATATTGACTATGTTCCTGTATTTCGAATGTGTTTGCTCCTGGGCAACACCCACAGGGTATCAAGTATCAGCGGGGTAGCCGTGTTTGTTGCTTTTTACAGATCCAGACTAAGAGACCTGTGGCACCTTAAAGACTAACAGATGTATTGGAGCATAAGCTTTTGTGGGTGAATACCCACTGCATTTGACAATGTGGGCATTCACTCACGAAAGCTCATGCTCCAATACATCTGTTAGTCTTTAAGGTGCCACAGGACTCTTTACTGCTACCCACAGGGTAGTTTGCATCCACTCTAGCCAGCACATTGTGAAGGGACTATTCTAGTTGATGGCCCATCAACAAACACAAGACCATGGAAGAAGCTTATTCCCGCCTGCTGGACTTTCTAGCTAGAATATAGGCAATGGCTCTGCTATGACTCATCGAAGCATGCAAGGGCATGTGACTAGATCATGTGGTACTGAACTCCATCGTGTGCCTGTGCTTTCCCACAAACTGCTGAAGGCTTTGCTTGGAACAATGAGTTTCCCTCCACATGGCAGAAGCTCTAAAAGGCCCTGCAAGCATCTCCATTGTTCCTCTTTCCTGCCCTGATCTCTGGACTATGGACTTATACTGGTGGGAGCATTCTAACCAAGGGACTGAGGACCTTCCAGAGATTTGGGAGCAACCAGAGACTTGACTTAAGCCAGCGGTTTATGCCATCACTGCTTCAAGCCTGATCCAATTATTGATATGCAATTATTGTATGTACTTGATTCCTTTAACCAATTTTAACTCTCACCTCTTTCTTTTTATAAATAAACCTTTAGATATTCAATACTAAAGGATTGGCAACAGCGTGATTATGGGGTAAGATCTGAGTTATATATTGACCTGGGTATGTGGCTGGTCCCTTGGGATCAGAAGAACCCTTTGGTTGATGAAATTGGTTTTAAATAACTACTTATCATTGTCTAGTGTCTGAGTGTTGAACCAAGGACTGGAATACCTAAGGAGGTTGCATTTCTGACTTCTTGTTGTCCAGTGTTGTGAGTCAGTTTACTTTTGTTGCTGGTTTGGTATATCTTGTGGGAGAATAATCACCAATTAGGGTTGCCAACTTTCTAATCGCACAAAACCGAACACCCTTGCCCCAACCTCTGCCCCAAGGCCCTGCCCCCCATTCACTCCATCTCCCCCTCCCTCTGTCACTCGCTCTCCCCTACCCCTCACTCACTTTCACTGGGCTGGAGCAGGGAGCTGGGGTCTAGGAAGGGGGTGAGGGTTCTGGCTGGAGGTTTGGGCTTTGGGGTGGGGATGAGGGGCTTGGGGTGCAGAAGGGGGCTGGGGTTGAGGGGTTTGGAGTGTGGGAATGGGTTCCAACCTGGGGCAGGGAGTTGAGGTGCGGGAGGGGGTTCAGGGTGCGGGCTCCATCCTGGCAGCGCTTATCTCAGGTGGGTCCCGGCTACTAGGCACAGGGGCAACCTGGCGGCTCCGCACGCTGCCCGCACCTGCAGGTGCCGCCCCTGCAGTTCCCATTGGCCACAGTTCCCAGCCAAAAGGAGCTGCGGAGCCGGCGCTCGGGGTAGCGCGCAGAGCCCTGTGCCTAGGAGCCGGACATGCTGGCCGTTTCCAGGAGCTGCGTGGAGCCAG
The DNA here is from genome assembly GCF_013100865.1 of Trachemys scripta elegans. Classification (NCBI taxonomy): domain Eukaryota; kingdom Metazoa; phylum Chordata; order Testudines; family Emydidae; genus Trachemys; species Trachemys scripta. The sequence goes on from NC_048318.1 coordinate 2,436,003, forward strand.
GGCAGGCAGAGAGTCTGCCTTAGCCCCGCTGCACTGCTGACCAGACTTTTAGCAGCCCGATCAGCAGTGCTGACTGGAGCCACCTGGGTCCCTTTTCGACCGGGCATTCCGGTCAAAAACTGGACACCTGGCAACCCTGGTTTGGGGGGGGGGGTGTCTGCCCTATTTCTTAGCCGCTTGTCCTGAATTTGGTATTCTCAAGCGTGACCCACCGAGGCATGGTGAAACCTGCCCCAATGGTTCCAGTGTGCAGCTGCAAAGGCCGATGGCTCACTGTTTGTTCCATGCACACTATGGGTTGCATGAGCTGGGATGGATGCAATATTCTGTTGCTTGTGCTCAAGCCAGCTCTAGATTCTGTTGGACCTAAACGCGGTTCTGCTTTGCACAGTGGCCCTGTTTGTGTCTCTGCCGCCACCTCAGATGTGCTCTGCTGACAAGTAAAATGAAGCACCGTAAACTCCTCCGGGGAGCTCATGCTGGGCTCTCTCCTTCAGCACCAGTAAAATAGCTTCCACAGACTAGCTCTAGCCCTCACGTCCCCTCTGCCACTGCCTCACGCGTTGGTAAGCGAGTGGCGCTTGGCGTCTGCCATTTCACAAGGACAGGCAGCATCTCGGGCTCGGCGCTGGGTTGCCTCGGCTTTGCTAACAAGCTGAGAATATTTCTGTCACGATGTCAGCTGGGTTTGAAGGGGCTAAGATGCAGGGACTTTACAGAGCAGAACCACGTGTTCATGTCATGGAAGATGATGTGTAAAGCCTCATTTACTCCACTTCAGTATTCTTCTGAGTTGTCAATCTGTGATGTAATTAACAGCCCCTCTAGGTGGAGGGTTTCTAGACTGGGAGGTTTGATTAAGATGTGTACTTTGCCTCCTCTTTAACTGGGAATTCCTGTGTAACAATTAAAGTTAACTCTATTATGAAATAAATTCTGTGCCTTTGTCTAGTGTCATGTAAATTATTGAAACTACAACTAATAATAAAGGGTTGGATTTGATTGTGCTTTTGTAACAGTTGATCTCATTTATTTCCTTATGGACGATTCCTTTTCTCGCTGGCTTTTTTTGAATTGGTTATATCCAGAGCTTGTACATGCAGGTCTTTTGGGGACAGCATTTCCATTGACTTGGGTGGAAGTGAATATTAGTTATTTGCATTGCAGTGAGGTGGAGAGGCCCCGGATGAGAGCAGCGCCCCCTGCTGTTGGACACTATACACATGCACAGAAAGGCAGCCCTGGTCCAACAATCTTCCAATCGAAGCAGACCAATGGTGGAAGACAGTATCACCCTTATTTTATAGCTGGAGAACTGGGGGACAGAGATTAAGGGCCACGTTCTCCACTGGTCAGCGCCCAGCACATACAGCTCTTTGGAAACCGCCCACTTACTTAGGTGCATCAATGGGAGCTGAATACTTCTGGAAATCTGGCCCCCTGTGGTGCCCATAGTCACTCAGGGTGTCTGTGCCAGGCCTTGGACCCGGCTCTCCTGCGTCCCAGTCTAGTGCCTTACCCAGCAGACCTTCCCCCTGCTGGATCCTATGACTTTAAGAGCAATGTCCACCAGGCTAGATACAAGAAGCAACATGTCACTCTTCGGTTCTGTCTCTTCCCCACCAAGTGCTGACCCCAGCACCACCATTTTATTCTCTAGGTTAGTGAATAAAAGTTCTTGCTTTAAAGTATTTCTGAGTGCAAAGGGAGGGCAGCAAACCCACTGCCTGCTAAAACCCAACTGCCGAGAGCTGTGAATGCCAGCCCCTGCCACCAGAGAGCCCAGCCCAGCAGGGTGGGGGTGTTAGAACCACAAGGGCTCCCACTCCATTGTGCGGAGCGGCCTGCTCTCAGTGGCCTCCCGCGGGCCCTGTGGGCCTGTCTGCCCCCTTTTCCTCAGCCCTGGCCGCACAGCTGCCTGGCCAGCCCTCTCCTGCTGGTAACTAGTTACCTATGGTACTTACATGGCCCCTCTTACCTGAGTACTTGAGCCCCTCACATGTCTTTAATGGAGTTATCCTCCCCCCACCTCAGCACGGCAGGGCAGTGCTGTTAACTCCATTGTAAGCTGCATAGACAATGGCAGAGCAGGGACCTGCAAATCACTGGCTAGCACACTAACCCCTGGCCCATCTTCCTTCACTAGCAGCACCTGTCCCTTTGTGTTTCCTCTCCACCTTCCCTGACATCATTCTGGGATGTATTAGCAGGAGTGTGTGAGCAAGACACGAAAAGTAATTCGTCCGCTGTACTCTGCGCTGATTAGGCCTCAACTGGAATATTGTGTCCAGTTCTGGATGCCACATTTCAGGAAAGATGCGGACAAATTGGAGAGAATGCAGAGAAGAGCAACAAAAATGATTAAAGGTCTAGAAAACATAACTGATGAGGGAAGACTGAAAAAATTGGGTTTGTTTAGTCTGGAGCAGAGAAGACTGAGAGGGGACATAACAGTTTTCAAGAACATAAAAGGCTGTTACAAGGAAGAGGGAGAAGAATTGTTCTTCTTAAACTTGGAGGATAGGACAAGAAGCAATGGGCTTAAATGGCAGCAAGGGAGGTTTAGGTTGGACATTAGGAAAAACTTCCTAACTGTCAGGGTGGTTAAGCACTGGAATAAATTGCCCAGGGAGGTTGTGGAATCTCTATCACTGGAGATTTTTAAAAGTAGGTTAGACAAACACCTGTCAGGGATAGTCTAGAATAATACTTAGTCCTGCCATGCGGGCAGGGGACTGGACTAGATGACCTCTCGAGGTCCCTTCCATCCAATGGTTCTATGACACAGCAGTAGCTCTTCATGGAGGCAGTTGTGCTGATCTCTTGTTTCTAGCTGCTTTTAAAGCCTGACACCTACAGCTGGCAAGGGAGTGAGCCAGGACCATGTGCCCGGCCAGCTGGGTTGTAGTCCCGAGTGTAGGGCTGGTGGGTTCTAGTCTAGCACCATACTATCCTTCAGAGCAGCCTGCTTCCGCAGAATCCAAACGCCTTTAAAGCAAGAGCAATACACGGCATTTACTTTTTAATTATGAACCATTTTCCATTTCCTCTACTTAATTTTGAATATGGCTTCCTCAGCCCCCTTGGCCCACTGGTACTCTCACTTCCTGTGGGGAAAGTAACTCCACTGAGATCATTTATGCTAGAGGAAATCAGGAGTATCTCCTCTGGCATCCATAGTTACACGGGGGTAGAATTGCTATAAAACCAGAATCGGGCCCCACAGCTGCACTGGAGCAGCTGGACCCAAGAGAATGGCAGGGTGAGGATTACACTGGTCCAGATAAAAACCAGTTTCATGGGCGCTGATCAATGGATCTGACAAATAACTAGAGTCATGAACAGTTTCAGCCATGATTACATGGGTGGGATGAGTGCAGAGCCGATCCTGGAGCGGTAGCTGAGTATAGGGCTGTGGCCTGAATTCACCCCATGGATTTGATTGTTACATTTGTTAGTCGTCCTCTAACATCTTGTCATCTTTCAGCAGGGGAGCTGTGATCGTCCCATCCCTGCTCAGCAATCTGTCAGGGTCCTTCACTCAGGCAGAGCCAGGCGGGCTGGGCTTGGGGTCAGCATTTCTTTTAGCTTCTCCTGTGGGTTTCATTTCTAGATAAGGGGAGAGAAGAGAAAGTCACCAGTGTATGTGGGTGATAGAAATAAAGGGGAAAGGGAGAGCCCTAAGGGATGTCACCAGCCTCACTAGAACCTGCTCCCCACCAGCCTAGCCCTCCCATCCCCCTGTCTCAGACCGTCGGGATACACTCTTTGCTGCAGGGATTGCTGTAGCAGAAGGGTCCAGCTAGGTTGGTACCCTTTGTCCAAGCGTGGCCACTTTGCGGGGCTCCAGGAAGAGGCATAACGCCCCCCCCGCTTCCCTCATTTCCTATCCCCCATGGAGTCAGTTCTTCGTGTAACAAAGGAGGGAATTTTCTCCAGCTCCAGCTGACACTAATGAGCACCCATACTAAAACACGAAGATGGCTGGCTCTTGGCATTTGCTCATAGCCAGCAACAGGGACATACTACACTTGTATCATATCCAGCGGCAGTGAGTTCCACTGTTTAATTATACACTGTACCCAGTTTCCTTTTATCCATTCTACATTTCTTGCTTTTCGCCACTGCGTGCCCTTTGTTCTCTTACAGGATGCTGAGATGGGGAAATGGGGCACCCTCTCCCCCCCCTTCATTATTTCATTCAGCTAAAGGTATCAGGGGATCTCCTTCTATTCTCTTTCCAGCAAAGCAGCCCCAGGTTTTTAGTGCTCCTGTTCCCTTCCACTCAGCTCCAACTCCCGTCTCTACGGTCTGGTTCTCCCCGCTGATGGGATCCAGCCCCTTGGTCACAGTTTGAAGAGTGACTGTTCTCTCTAGCCACCCTCACAGCTGTTACGTGGCCTCCAGGGGTCGCTCTGTACTATGGCACTGCTGTAAGGGCATCGGGAGGCTCCCTTAGCGCTAACTCATAGTCATCCCTGCTGCCTGTGGATAATCATTGAGCGAAGGAAAGAGCAACAAGGTATTAGGCAGGGATAGGATTTGAAGCTGGGTCCCCCACATCCCAGGGGAGTGGCCTATAAGGGAGGCATGGCTGCTGGTAAGGGTTGGGCTGCCCCTCCAGGATGTTTCTAGCCATAAGCATGGCTGATAGCTACACCATGTCCAGGTGACTCCTCTGAGCCCCCAGGCTCCCCCTGCCTGCCGTGCTCTGCTGAACTCCCCTCATGAAAGGAAGGGAGGCATGTCTGTTGCTTGCCGGTCATCCAGGAGCCGAAGCAACTGTTACCATGGTGACTGGGCTGATCATACTCAGCATGGCCCTGGTGTTTTTGAGCCAGAGATCTCAGGGCACGGCCTAAAGGGGGATAAGGATCATGCTCCCCATTTTACAGAAGGGGAGACTGAGGCACAGATGGGGGGGGGGGAATCATACAGCCAATAATGGCAGAACAAGGACAAGAACCCAGGAGTCCTGGTTCCTAGGCCCGGGTTCTAACCCAGGACTGCATTGTCAGAGTGAGGGGGGTGGACCGTCGATCGAGGCAGCAGCCCTGAGGCACACAAGACAGCTCCTGTCGGTGGGGACCAGCTGCCCGCGCTGGACCCAGACAGGCCAAAGGAAGTCAATTCAAGCTGTGCGAGAGCAGGAGGTCGGTTTACAGCCATGCTCCGTTCCCTCCCCCAGAGCGCGAGCGGCCAGCCAGGCGTGGCCCAGTAGCGCACCCCACATGGCGCAGGAGCCAGCGAGCAGAATGGGGGCTGGGGAGAGAATTGGGAGAGAAGCGGGCCTGGAAATCATAGAATCATAGAATATGAGAGTTGGAAGGGACCTCAGGAGGTCATCTAATCCAACCCCCTGCTCAAAGCAGGACCAATCCCCAGATAGATTTTTGCCCCAGATCCCTAAATGGCCCCCTCAAGGACTGAACTCACAACCCTGGGTTTAGCAGGCCAATGCTCAAACCACTATGAAAAGAATTTTTCTGAGAATTTGAAAGGTAAATAATAATTAAAATGTAAAAAAAAAATTCCACAAGTTATCAGTAACAGTAGATTTTTCTAGATGTCAGTGCCACACATTTTTTTTTACATATTCAGCATATGGTGATTTTCATATTTTGGTGGTTTTTTGGGGGCAGGGGTGGGAGAAGCTTTATGAATTTTTAATTCTTATGAACTTGACTCATAGAGTGTAGGAAGACAACAGGTCAGTTTCATTATCTTGGAAAATAATCTCCTCCTTGTTTGCTACAGATATTTTAGTCTGGTCATTGTACTAGTTCAGTGTGTATACTGCTTTCTCTGATACACTTTTGCAATAATATCATTATAATGCACTGGTTCAGTTAAAAATCATTATAAAGAGCCTGTTCCACACTCTTGAGTGTAAGATACTTGCAGCTGAACTCAGTAACTTGTCAAGCCCAGCTGCTAGATATAAAAGGAGATGGAAGTAAGTAAGACGAGGAGAGGTTCAGCAATGGGTGAATGTTGTGCCACTAGTTGGACTCCAGAAAGGGAGTTTGTATATATTAAAAAAAAAAAAAAAAAAAAAAAAAAATTGGTAGCAGGAAGGATGCTTATCTGAACTTGTGTATGGCTTTTGAAATCAAAGAGCTCAGACCAGACAGCAGCTGCCCAGGCCCAGGGGTGTGTGGTGGGAACAAGACGAGGTGTGTCAGAGGCCGCTGGTGCCTTTCGCTGGCCCAGCAGAGACACACACATGTGCCTGGGAAACTTGGCTGAACCGTCCCGCCTCGGCAACGTTTGCTCAGGGCACAGGGGAGCCCAGGCAGGAACCCCGAGTTTACAGCCAAATAGCTAACCGAGACCGTTCGGTGACCCAGGAGAAGCAAGGGCACAGGGCTCCAAGCTACTGCCCCATGGCCTGCGGGGTCTGACTCCCAGCAGTGGCCCCCTCTGAGCCTCGCAGGCAGCCTGGCTTTTAAGCTGCCAGCTCGCCAGTGAAGCAGGTTCAACTGTTACTATGGCAGCCACCCACTCACATGCAAAATCCAGACAGCCGCAAAATCCCAGCTACCATGAAGCATCCGCGACCTAGAAAGGTCCGGTTTGGACCTTCCTCACCAAGCCAAGAGGGGTCCCGTTATGCCCTGCAGTGGGCGGTTGCACTCTTGTGGTTCAGGGTTGGTCTGTGGCACACCACAGGTTCATTACTATTGCAAAAGAAAAATTGGGGAACATGAGAAGGGCCGAGGGTTGTGGGGGGCAGACAGGTTCCCCCCTCTGCACAGAGCTGGGCAGATCCTGGGGATATTCCCGGGGAGTTTTCTGGGCCTACCCTTGTGCCTCTGGCGTGTTTGTGTTCTACAAATATCCCAAGCAGCTTTTACCCACCAGGAGCAAGTTCCACAAGTGGAAGAGTAGCTCACGCTCCAACATGGCTAGTCACAGAAGTCATCCAATCGGGGAACAGAAAGAAGATCACATGACTTACGTAACGAACATGCCGTTTGAATTTTGCATTCTTAATGAGCTGCTGAGGAACGCCCTGCAATCCAGTAAGAAACATGGTTCTTGGGGGAGTGCCCAGAGGCGCCGAGCAGAACGTATGGCCCACACAACACCCTGCCCTCCAGCTCGTCCGAGCGAATAAAGAAAATTGGGATATCACCAAATACGCTCGAGAGCTTTGCAGGTTTCCAGCAGACGGGGCATTCACCACTCACCTGGCTCTGCCAGCAAGGCTAGAAGCAGCAGAGGGATAATTGGGGTGGTGCAGGGGGAGAGGAGAAGTAATGAGATGCAAGTAAGGAGAATTGAAGATGACAGTCAAGAAAAGATCAGCGCCTCTAAACTCTGGAATATTCCCCCGAAGGAAGTGACGGGAGCCTCCTTGCCCAAGATACTAAGAACTAGGTTGAACGGGGCATGGAGGATCACCTAATAGGAAGCTCTCCTGCCATGGCAGGCTGGCTACAGGCTAGGTGACCAGGTAAGATTTGTCCATCTCTGACTTTTAGCAGGGGGAATGGAGGCACTTTGCCAGCACTGTGTCGATTTTTCATCGACTTCCCAGTCCCACTGAGATTTCCATGCTTTGATTCAAAGCAACCCAGAGGGAGGGAGGAAGGTTCCATTCGTCTCTTACCCAGGATCTCGCTGCTTGGAGGAGGAGTGTTTCCTTCGGCCCCTGCAGCGCAGGCCGGGTGTTTCGGTTTGGACGTCTCCAGGCCGGCGAGGAGGGTCATGAAATCCACCACAGTGTCGATGTGCTGTGGGCTGGAGGTGACCTCCCTCAGCGCGCACACCGCGTTCAGCCTGCTGAAAGACTTGAGCTCTGAGATATTGGCCTGCAGGAACAGGAGGAGGATGTTCAGGTCGTTCAAGGGGCAGGTCAGCATCTTCCTGCTGAGGAGGTCGAAGGCAGGCAGCATCTCATAGATGGACAGGAGGCGCTTGTCCCACTGGAGGAGCTGCAGCATGTTGTAGATGACCACAGGCGCCAGGAGGACATAGACACCCCCGTTGGAGAGGCTGATCAGCTGGAAGACAGAGAAGAAGACCAGCTTGCAGGGAATCACATCGGGGACCTGGGGCTCATCCCGCAGGAGCCCTGTCTTGATGGAGCAGCTGAATTCATCTTGGAAAAAGACGTGGAGGTGGAGGAATCCCAGGTAGAAACAGGTAGCAGTGATGAGGAGCAGCAGCAGCAGGTTCCGCAGCAGGTAGGCGCCCACCAGGGAGTGCGAGCGCTGTTTGCAGGCCAGGTACCGCTCCAGCAGCGGGAACTCAAAGTACCGCTCCCTGCGGGCCCTGGGGGAGAGACAGAGGGTAGTTGGGGCCAGTTCCTCAGCTAGGGTAAATCAGGTCACTTCACTGAAGTCAGTTTACACCAGCTGAGGACCTGGCCTGTAAATTCCACCTCTAGTGTTAAATCCCCGGGCCCCTGATGCCAAGGGGATGTAGTGCTGGATGGATCAGAACACTGCCCAGTGCATTAACCAGAATCATAGAACCAGAAGGTTAGAAGGGACCTCAAGGGTCATCTAGTCTAGCCCCCAATGTGACCTGACGGGGGTGTGTGTGTGTGTGTTAATGAATCAGTTTGTTTATACTCAGAACATGTTTTGATCAATTTTTTTCTCGTCTGTAGCCAACACATTTTAAGTAATTTTATTTAATAAAAAGATCCGCTTTTAAATGCTGGTTTTGTGCATGTAATTGAATTTTAATTTCCACCCAAATGGAGCATGACGCAAATCACAAGGAAAAAATTAAATCCTCCTCTAGTCACTAAAAATTGCAGCGTTCACCCTTTGCTAGCATAATCAAAATGCAGAAATTAAGAAGCTGAGAAAACGTGTCTGGATAAAACGTAACCTCGTGGTTAGCAAAAAAACATGGGGTTTAGGGCAAAGGCTGTTATTTCAATCCACGTGTGAATGGCAACCCTCCAATGAGCATCAACCTTCCTTTAGGAAAATAACTCAAAAGTACAAAAGCAAAACAGGATTAAAATCAAGGCTTTAAGTCAAGGTTTCCTGCCTGCTGATTTCCATCATGATTTAAATCAACCCCCCTCTCCCCTCCTCCCTTCCAATAGATTAAATGCAGAAGAGCTACATAAAGGGCCTGATCCTGCCCACAAGCCAATCCACCCCCCACCCCCCGCACTCCGTCAATGGGAGTTTTGCCTGCATACAGGCGGTGGGACCCTAAGGAAACCATAGAGATGAGCTTTGAAGTGCACCCAGCATAGGGTTGTTCATTACAGGAGCCCCCCCACACACACATCCCCTCCCACCATGGTATCTGCAGCCCCCTGGCCCTCCACTATCGGCAGGAGCCATACTGTGAATGTAGCTTATCCACAACTGATTCCTGGAGAAGAAGCTAGAGTCATGGTTGCGGGGGTGAGAAGGGGGCAGGAGGCAGCGGGGGATGGGAGGAATCCCATGTGGGGGGAAGGGGCAGTGGCCGTCAGCTGGGGCCCTGCACTGTTACCTCCCTGGGGGTCTGCTGACCCTAGGCCCAACCCAGAGTGCTCTGTACCCCATTCACAGGCCCACCTCCAGCCCTGGGGCAACTCAGGCTCAGCCCCAGATGGAGGGCGGCCCATGCTGTGGATGGGATCAGACACACACATGCCGGACCAGATTGGACCACAGCCCCGTGTGGGGTAGGGGCTTCCAGGCACAGATCTCATAGAATCATAGAATATCAGGGTTGGAAGGGACCTCAGGAGGTCATCTAGTCCAACCCCCTGCTCAAAGCAGTACTAACCCCCACTAAATCATCCCAGCCAGGGCTTTGTCAAGCCGGGCCTTAAAAACCAAAAGATTCCACCAACGTCCCTAGGTAACCCATTCCAGTGCTTCACCACCCTCCTAGTGAAAAAGTTTTTCCTAATATCCAACCTAGACCTCCCCCACTGAAAGGAAAGGTCAATGAGGGTCCTGAGGAGATGCCATCTGAAGTTGCAGGGGAATACCACAGGGGGAACAGTCCCTCTGCCTGACCAGGGACTTGAACCCTGGACCCTCAGATTAAAAGTCTGATGCCCTGTGGAGAGCAAATTCTGCAGCCCATCCCAGGCCGCCACAGAGGGCTCTCCACAGTGGAGGGAGTGGGGGCCCGGGTTATAGGGATCCACCACCCAGCTCCAGTCTGTGTCACCTTCCCCTCAGAGCCCCTGAGTGCTGAGGAACCCCCTCCCCACAACAAGGCGGGCCTGAGGGCAGTCTCGATGAGGGAAGGTCCTGGTAGCATGGCCTTGGGGGAGCTGGGGCTGGGCAGGAACTCCAGTGCCGACAGGTTCGGGGGGCAGAGACCTGGCCTGGGGCATTGGAGGGCCCCTCCTGCCTGGACCAGTCCTAAGAACATTTTCCAAGGAGATCCCTCCACCTTGCCCCACTGCAGAGCTCTCTTGCCCTGGGTCTCCCAGGAAAAGGGCTCAGTCAGACCCCTGGACCCGCTCCAGCGAGATGGTGGCTGAGGGACTGTGCACGCTGGGAGCGGGAGGAGGAACCCAAAGGGTCAGTCCTCAAGCCACTGACTCACTTCTCAAACTCCTCCCAGAAGAGCCGGGCATCCGTGCTGGCCTGGTGGACCTTCACCATGTGCTGCACCAGGCGGATGGAGCGGTTGTAGGACTTGTCCAGCTCGTCGATGATGAAGAGCAGGTCGCTGTTCAGTGCAGGCGCGGCTGTGTATCGCCACAACAAGGAGGGCAGGTACATGGCCACCGCGATGAGCAGCAGGGAGTAGGGGAAGGCCTGGGCAAAGGACAATGCAATGGCTGAGACCAGCTCGACCGGCGAGAGTGAGAGCAGAACAGCGGTCAGAACAGACTATAACAGGAGCATAAAGGACAAGCCGGGCAGCAAGTCAGGGCTGTTCAGGGCTGCACATTCTACTCCTGAGGGCATTCTGCGCCAAAAAATTAAAAATTCTGCAGACAATGTTTTAAAATTCTGCAAACTTTTGCCAATTTTATTTGTCAAATACATTTGCAGGCTCCAGCATGGCATTGGGGAGTACAGATCACTGTGCAGCTTCCCCCCAGGACACGGACTCAGCAGTGAGGCTGCACACGACCCTGACACAGTGCAAGGACCGGGCCTGTCCCAGAAACACCTCAGGGCCCTGCCCCTCCATGCCAGGTGCACCAGGTGTGGGCAGGCAGGCTCAGCAAGGCAGGATCCAAGTGTGGAGAGGCTTAGTGTGGGGGGATCCAGGTGTGGGGTGAGACGGTTCTGCGTGGGATCCGGGTGCGGGGGGGATCTGGATGCACAGAGGCTTGTTGGGAGCAATGGTAATGGGACTCTGCAGGGGGATCCAGGTGAAGGTGGTTGGGGCTCAGTGGGAGAGGGTCTCCATGTGGGGGGGATAGAACTTGGCAGAGGAGTCTGGGTGTGGGGAGCTCACTGGAGGCTCCAGATGCTGGGAGTGTAGGGCTCAGTGTGGTGGGGATCCAGGTGCAGCTGGTTGGAGCTCAGTGGGGTGGGGATCCGGGTGGCTCATTGGGGTGTCCAGGTGCAGCAGGAGTGGGACTCATCATGAGGGGTTCTGAGTGCGGGGGGGGGGTGAGGCTCGGCGGGAAGGTCCGGGTATGAGGGTGTCTGGATGCACAGGGGTTGGGCAGATGGGGGAGCAGCTGTACAGAGATCCCTCCCCCTGCAGCTGAGGAGCAATGGGTGCAGGAAGCGGGGTTGAGGGGAGTTTGCAGAGCTTCCTGCAGCTGGGAGAGAAATCTGGGGGTGGGTCTGACCCAGCCCCAGATCCCATGAAGAGGAAGAGGAAGTCCCGTCCTCCCTAGCCCAGCTGGGACTAGCAGCTGAGCCCAGCGCAAGGTAGGCACCACCAGCCGGGTCTTCCCCAATCCCGCCCCCTGCCCCATAGTGATTTACTTGTCTGCTGGCTGCCCTGGGCACCCAAAACATACTGCTGGGGAGGGTTGCATGACTGCTCTGCGGAGAAGCAAAGAAATCTGCGGGTGACATAAATTCTACGCATGGGCAGTGACACAGAATTCCCACAGGAGTAACATTCAGGAGGCAGGGAATGGCCAGGATAAGGCTGAACAGCAGATTAGGAGCTGCAGCCCTGAGGCCTAACCCCAGATATAATGATACCGAGCGATTACACAGCTCTTCCCACCTGACCATCTCCAAGAGCTTTACAATGGCTCATCCTCCCCATATTACAGATGGGGAAACTGAGGCATGGAGCAGGATAGGGACTTGCTCTAGGTCCCACAGGGAGTCAGTGGCAGAGCTAGGGATTGAATCCAGTTATCCTTAGTCCCAGCCCAGTGCCCTATCCATGAGGCCTCCGGGGGGGGGGGGGGGGCGGGACAGACCCAGGGGAACTTGAACCCCAAACAAGATTGCTCTCCAAATGAGCCTCACAGATCAGGACAATCCACTTTGCCCCTGGGAGCTGATGCAGGGTTTGCAGGGAAATAGAGGAGATCCTGGGTGGGGGATTCTTGGAAACGGCAGAGGTGGTTCTTGCTTCTACACAGAGGTGGTTTGTTCAGAAGCTCTGCGGAGGCTGCTCCCAAACACACAGAAGTGGCATTGAGGCCTCTCTGCCCAATGAAGTGACCATGACCATTTCTTTGAGATCTGGACCTTGTGCCAAAAGTCGCTGTCTTGTGACACCCAGGCTGGGTCCCTGCCATGGACTCTGCATGGGGCTGTCCCTGGAGACCACTCGGCAATTTCAGCTGGTGCAGAATGGTGCCGCCTGGCTGATGGGCAGAGCTGGCTGCAAGGAGCACGCTACAGCAGAACATAACCACACCGACCCCCTAGTCACTTCTGGAGCCATTTGGCCTCGATCCCACAAGCCCCCGGTGGCTGGAGCCTGCCTGTCAGGTACAAATAGGGTGACCACATGTCCCGATTTTATAGGGACAGTCCCGATATTTGGGTCTTTTTCTTATATAGGATCCTATTACCCCCCACCCCCGTCCCGATTTTTCACACTTGCTGTCTGGTCACCCTAGGTACAAATCTCCCTGCCGCATGCCAGGGCCATGATGGAGATCAGCAGGATTCCACCGGCTGGGGCTGAGGGCAGCGCTTCCTGCTCTGGGGCAAATTGGTCCGGCAGAGCCCCTTAGGGTGCAGTGCAAAGGCCAGCCCGTCCCTCCCGCCTTTGGCTGACAGGGGGGCGGGGAGCACTTTATCCTGCTGAGTTGGGTTCTTCACCTGGGTCCTTTGCCCACCTGAATGCCACTGGCCCTGGAGATGCTGCATCGGGGGCTGATTTTCAGCCCCTTGAACTGCAGAGCTCCCCTAACCCATCAGCCCCGCTACCTTGAGAGTCCAGAGGGATTTGGCTGTAGTGTTTCCAGCAGCATCAAATTCATAGTGGATCAAGGAATCCCAGCAAGACGTATCAACGTATGCAGACTGCTTCCCTGTGAAGTTGGCGGGCGAGAAACAGCTGATCTGGGTCCCTGGAACAGAGCACGAGTGGTTACAGCAAGGGGCAGGGAGGAGCTGCTGGACCCACAGGTGGGGATTCCACCCACCACCATCCCCACTAACGCGAAACCCGGCTGCCCTGGAATCTCTGCGGTGAATGTGTGTCCAGCAGCCCCGTTCCAGCCCACTCCCCTCCCAGCCTGACGCCAGCCTGCTATGCAGTGTGGATAGCACCCCCTTGTGGGCACGGAGCAGCCAGCAATGCCGTGCTGTCAGCACCGCCTGGGATTGCATGGGCCCCAATTTTAAACTCAGTGACAACACAGCAACATCTCTGCTGGCTGGGGTCAGGCTGCCTGATTCCCTGCAGGCTGGAGCTGTGTGTTGTCCACACTCCTCCCAGCTGCCTTGGGACTACACATAGGCACCGACTCCGTGGGTGTTCCGGGGCTGGAACACCCACGCAGAAAAATTAGTGGGTGCTCTGCACCCACTGGCAGCTCCCCATGGCCCTGCCCCACCCCCCTGCTCCAGCTCGTCTCCGCCTCCTCCGTGAGCGCGTTGCCGCGTCCTGCTTCTCCACCCTCCCTCCCGGTGCTTGCGCCGTGAAACAGCTGTTTCGCGGAGCAGGGAGGGAGGGGGGAGGAGGGAGAACACGGTGCACTGGGGGAAGAGGCGGGGCTGGGGCAGGGATTTCGGAAGGGATCCAATAGGGGCAGGGACTTTGGGGAAGGGGTTGGAATGGGGGCGGGGCCAGGGGCATGGGGGCGCGAGCACCCAGCGGCGCCGCAGAAAGTTGGCACCCCCGGGGTATCCCCTCCCTCCCTGTCTCCCAAACAGCCCATGTAACACAGTCGGCTGGGCACAACTTGTCTTGCCCTGGCCCGAAAAGGTGAGAGAATCCCTGTGGCAAAGGCTCCTGCCAGCCCAGGAACAGCCTCACTGGCAAAGCCAGGCTTGGCAGGAAAGTCTGGCTCCAGCCAGCACTGAGACTCGAGCAGTACGATACGAGCAGTTCAGGGCAGCCTCCCTGAGCTCGTATACTGCCGTCCTGCCTGCAGCCACACCAATGCCCCCCTACACCTGTTCAGTTGCAAGGCACTCTGGGTACTTACCCCACCAGGGCCGGCTCCAGGCACCAGCCGACCAAGCACATGCTTGGGGCGGCACCTTGGGGCAGGGCAGCGCTCGATTTTTTATTTTATTTTATTTTATTTTTTTGGATTCGGCGGCGCGGCGCTTGGGGGGGCGGGGGCTTCGGGCGGCGTGGTGCTCAGGGGGCTGGGGCTTCGGGCGGCGTGGTGCTCGGAGGGCAGGCGGGGGCTTCGGGCGGCGTGGTGCTCAGAGGGCAGGCAGGGGCTTCGGGCGGCGTGGTGCTCGGAGAGGGGTCGGGGTTTTCTGGCGGCGCTCGGAGGGAGAGTGGGGGCTTTGGGCGGCGTGGTGCTCGGGGGGGGTGCGGGGGCTTCAGGCGGTGCAACCCTTGGAGGGGGGCAGGGCTTCGGGCGGCGCGGCACTGGGGGGGCGGGGCTTCGGGTTGCGTGGTGCTGGGGGGGGTGGGGATTTCGGCAGCGCTCGTGGGGAGGGGGTACAGCGGGGCGGCGCTCTTCATTTTTGCCTGGGGTGGAAAAAAAGTTAGAGCCGGCTCTGTACCCCACAAACCACTGGCCACTGCAGGGGTGGCAGGGCAGGGGTGGTCTGGTGAGCTCCTATAGACCACTGGCTGAGGGATCCCTCTCTGCTCCCCCCCTTCCCCCCAGGCCATGCCCCCAGGGACTCCACTCACTCTTCTGACTCCATGTCACACTATGTGTTCAGACCGAGCCACAAGCTTGCTGGTGGGGTTCATGCAGCAGGAATGCAGCTACCCGACAGCCCTGCAGCCCCCAGCTCCCCATCCCTGCTCCAGGCCTGTTAGTTTTGGAGGGGGCCGGAGGAACTGGCAGCTACAGGTGGGTCACTAGCTGAGACGCCTGTTCTGCCAAACTCCAGGCAGCTCACCAGGCTAGACTTGGTAAACGCAAGTGCAGTTGTTGGCTCAGGCCAGGCCAGCTAGGGTGACAGAACAAGCAGTAATGGTCTCAAGTTGCAGTGGGGGAGGTTTAGGTTGGATATTGGGAAAAGCTTTTTCACTAGGAGGGTGGTGAAGCACTAGAATGGGTTACCTAGGGAGGTGGTGGAATCTCCTTCCTTAAAGGTTTTTAAGGCCCAGCTTGACAAAGCCCTGGCTGGGATGATTTAGTTGGAGATTGGTCCTGCTTTGAGCAGGGGTTTGGACTAGATGACCTCCTGAGATCCCTTCCAACCCTGATATTCTATGATTTAGCTGCCATCTTGCCCAAATCATGATTTAGGTTTGGACGGGGCTATCAAGCATTTGCTAATGAAGGCATTTGAGATAATCCTGCCCCTGAAGATGATGAGTTCATTCCCGTAACACCATGTTCTGGTGCTTTACATATACACAGAGTTAGCCACAGCTCTAACACCGTGAATAGCCTACAGAAGGTAGAGAGCCCATCAACTAGACTATTTCAATGTCCATTCAGGAGACTAATAACCTGGTGGCACCTCAATCTATGTTATAATCAAGGAACAGGCCAGCAAAAACACATCTATTTTACTCTCTCCGACTCCACCCGGCCTCCTTAACATTAAGTCCAAGAACAAATTTCTGAGGCAGGATGGAAATTACATCCACAAACCTCACATTCTCCGGTCAGACATACACAAATAGCCCCACAAACACACGTGTCCTCTGCTCCCATGACTAGAGACCCAAGCTTTCCTGGCAGAAACGTTAAATCACTGGCAACACAGGAGCTTAGATTCACAGATTTTAAGGCCAGAAGGGATCTCTCCTGAATAACACAGGCTTGTTACCCCTGTATTGAGCCCAATGACTTGTGTTTGGCTAAAGCATCTTCCAGGAAGCTGTCCAGTCTTGAACTGAAGACTAGAGAATCCACCACTTCCCTTGGTAGTTTGTTCCAGTGACTGAATAGCATCAGGCCTCATACCGATCCCTACAGAACTCCGGCGGAACACCCCCATTCAATGAAGGTTCCTCACTAATAGCTACTTTTTGAGACATGTTAGTTCGTTTCTAATCCATTTAATGTGTGGTCTATTGCTATTGTGGAGTGCTAAATTTTTTAAATTAGAATGTTGTGTGGTGCTAAGTCAAACACCTTACAAAAGTTTATTATAACTTACATACTTAGTTGGGCCATCCTGCTTGCTTTTTTTTTTTTAATATTAGCACTCTTCCAGTCTTCTTGAAGCCCCCAAGATTCTGAGATTTATAAAAAATTAATATCAGCTGGCCAGAGATCTCCTCAGCCAGCTCTTTTAGGACTCTTGGTTACAAGTTTTCCAGGCCTGCTGATTTTAAAGATTTTATCCCTAGATTTTCCACACTACATAACTTCTAATTTCTATCAATTGCTGTATATTTTTTTCCATTTGTTATTGCTAATTGCTGCGTTCATTTTGCCATTGAACCAAGTTGACTGTTAGCCAAAGCTGCTCTCTTTCTCAATTGTGGAATCGTGGCTCTTTGGCCAACTAATGCATTCTTTTTAAAGAACTCCCAGTTTTCAGTCACAGTTTTCTAAGTTTTTCTTTCCAATGTCACTGACAATTTTCCTCAGTTTAGGGAAATGAGCCCTTTTGAAACACCAAGTGTTTCTATTACTGATTGGGACTGGCCTCTACTTGCTCATATCAAATGTGATCAGCTCCTGATCACCACCCCCTAGACAACCACCAACTTCAGTCCAGTGGTAATTCATCTTTAGTCATTAGAATGAGTCCAAATACAGTGACCTGGTGTTCGATGCAACACCCTTTGTGTTAGAACATCATCACCCATAAAAGAAGCTAATGATATTTTACTACTGGCTCCATGAGACCTCCGGCAGATGTCTCCCAAATTGAAGTCTCTCATAAGACCACAACTTTTCTGTCCACACAGTACAGGAAGGTTGATCCAGGGGTTGCGCCCCTGGTCCAGCCTGCCTTGTATTCATTCTCTGACCAGAGCCATAACTTGTAGAAGTTAGTAAAAAATCATCCTGATAGTTAATTACAAAGCAATATGCATTTGGGAATATTTCTTCATCGTCCCAGCTAAGCAGTGGTTGGCTTCTGTCATGAGGTGAGTATCCCTCATAAATGTCTCTCCCAGCAGGTCTAATTGTCGAGGATATTCTTAATATTCAGGGAAACGTCTAACCCTGTTTTGGAAGACGCTTAGCAGGTTTCCTCTCTAACATCATGTGGAGGGGAGTTCCACAGGCTAAACACACATTGTGTAAATAGGCATCTCCCTTTTGATTTTACTAGATGCTCTCTCTCTTCCAGGAGCAGCAACTGAACCAACAAAGGGGACTTAAGAAAGATTGTGACATAACTCCCTTATCTACCCACACACACACCCCCTCTCTCAACAAGAACACAGGGCATGTAGCAGTGGGATGGACAGAAAGAGGTAGAAAGCAAGGAAGCCAGACCAAAGCCTCTGGAGGCAGAAACAGATCATCCTCCAAGTCCATGTTTAGCTTGAGGTTAAGATGCATCCAATTGTGTTATCAATGAAACTTTGTGTAATAGCATCCCAGGCCAAGTCCTATAACTGGGGAAAGAAGAGTCAATTCAAGCACTGTCAGCATCCCAGTGCTGGCTGGGCTGGCTCTCCAAGGGGCTGCAGGGACAGAGAAAACCACAGCCTCCGAGAACATCCAGGGGCAGGAGAGAGAGAGAGGAGTGAGCGAGACCACCCATAACGCAGGCGACCAGCCAGTGAGGTGCAATGCCAACCACATCAGCACAAAAACTGGGAACTCCCAGGAGAGGGCAGCAGCCGTTGTTTTTGTCAGAATTCTGGCAAGTTATGTCCAAGGTTATATGATGGCTAAGGAGCGGTCCCACCACCACCACCACCAGCAGAACCCTACTTAGATCAGAAGCTCTTTGGGGCTTCCAGTTCTCTTGGCACAATGCCTTGCACCATGGGGCCCTGGGCCATGACTGGGGCTCCAAGGCACTATTGCAACACAGCTGATAAACACCACAGACTCTCCAGGGGAGCACAGAGTGTTCACAGGAACATAGGAACTGACAGCCTGGATCAGCTCGAGATCCATCTAACTCAGTGGCCTGGCTCGGACAGCGACCAGAACCAGATTCTTCAGATGGAAGAACCTTGCAGTGGCAGATGTGGGACAGTCAACACCCCATTAAGGTCTCACCCTAACCCCTAGTACTTAGAGGCTGGAGCAGGTACTGAAACAGCACAAGGTTTTATCGTCCTTCTGAAACTCTTCCACACCCCCAGAACTCTGACTAGTTCCCCATAAACACCCCCTCTCTCCTTGAACCTTCCATGTGCCTGTGATGCATCAGCAGAACTAGAGCCAGGGGAAGCCAGTGGGGTCCGTGCTGCATACCCTGCTCCTTCCCTATATCTTTCTACCCTTAATGCTGATCTAAAACCAGTCCTGATAACACACCACCCTGCAACTTACCTGTGGAAAACTCCCGCGCGAACGCCAGGGACACCAGGACCAGGGGCAGCCCCACCGTGACAAACTTCACAACGCGGTCGCTCGGTAACTCCAGGCGAAGGCCTTTGGCTCGGGAGCCGCTCGGTTCCGGGAGCAAAGCATCAGAGAGCATGTACTCGGCCGCCGTGTGTGCGATAGACATGACTCCGGGAGCAGAGAAGACACAGCTGCTGGTGTTGTTTATGGCTTGATCCCGGCCGAGCGCTAGCTAGCAGGGCATGAGCACTTGTGGGGTTGAAAGCTGTATTTGCCCAGCATTATGTACCGGGCCGTGGTAAATGACAGCCCAGGCAGTGCACCATGTGCATTGCTAATTACAAGGGAAGCCTTTTCTCTAGGAAAGTTACAAATAGCCTTCCCGCACTGATTGCTGGGCCCTGGCGTGCCTCACCCAACCACAGGCAACCCCACGAAAGGCTGCGTCCTTGTGGTTTTACAGCCCTCTCTCATAAACAGATTTATTTCTAGAAGCGATTTGAAGGGGTGTGGGGCTGCTGGGCTATTTTCGCATCCAGTAATGAGCAGGAGGGTTGGCAGGGAGGCACGATCCCACCCCCAGCTCCCATGCCTGGGCGGTGGGGGATGCACGCACATGTCAGCTGTAATGACCTCTGACACTCGCTGCGAGGTGAGTGATTCTCAGCCAGGCGGATCCCCAGCCCTGTGGGCAGCCATTAGTGGCACGATATAGAGAGGCCTTTCTAGGGCCTGACACCGCCCCGGGCACCGCAGGGTTGCAAGGCGAGGATGGTAGGCGTTTGACCAGGCCAAGCCCCAGACTCCAGTAGACACTCACATGTGCACCTACCCGAGGGAAGGGACACCGCTGTGCTGTTCAGGGGAGACGCTGCTGAGCACAAGAGCTGACGGCCCCTCAGGGCAGGCAGAGAGGAGCGGGCAAGGAAACCTTACTAGGGATCTGCAGATCTAGTGCGTAGGGCAGATTTTCAAAGGTATCGAGGTACCTCACTCTCACAGATTTTTAAACATCTTTAAAAATCTGGGCCTTGGTGCCTGTTGATGCCCCTCCAGGTCCAGCCTCTTCTCCAGAGCCAGCAGCCTTTGACCTGTGACTCTGCCTCTAGAGGTCCCAGTGGGGTCTTTTCCACACCGTTTCCTCCTGCTCGTTGCATGGGCAGTTGTACTCTTTCAGGGACAGTATCCCTGGTAGCAATCCCACTGCCCGCTCCCCCTGCTCAGGTGGCCCATGCCTGACCCAACTTGGTGCAGCACTCTGCCTAGTTAAGCTCAGTGGCAGGTCCCTTGCTCCCTCACCCTCATCCTGGGAAGAGCCCCACCCCCAAACAACCACCCCTTTATAAGTTGACCTGCTTGCTCAGGAGTTTGCCCCTACCCCATGGCCAAACCTTGCTGAGCCCCCCCCATGCAGGCTTGTCAGAGGCACTTGAGTGTAAAAGGCTCCCGTGCTTGTGCCCCTGGGCTCACTTATAAGGCCTCTCTGGTTCAGGGCCGGCTTTAGGAAGTGTGGGGCCCAATTCGAACATTTTCGGCGGGGCCCCGGCAGGGATGACTAAAAAAAAAAAAAAACTACGTAAAAAACCCCCTTTCATTTCTTCCATGTATTATTTACTTTCCATAACTATATAAATAATAACAAAATTATATATTACGTACATTGCATAATGTATGCGGATATATGTTAACCCTACCTAAAGTTCTTTTTTAAAAAGATGGGCCTGAACTAGAAATGAGCTCCGTTTCACAGGTGTGGGTCCCCACCACTCCCTGGGGGTGTGCTAGGGTGACCAGATGTCCCAATGTTATAGGAACAGTCCCAATTTTGGGGTCTTTTTCCTATATAGGCTTCTATTACCCCCCACCCTGTCCCGATTTTTCACACTTGCTGTCTGGTCATCCTAGGGTGTGCACCTGTGTGGGTCCCAGCTGCTCCCTGCCCCCCCTCATTGAAGCAGGTGTGCAGGGTTACTGCCCTGGGAACTGCAGGGCACCAGTGGACATGGGGCTGGCTGGAGGCAGGGTAGGGGCTGACTGGAGGTAGGGTCTAGCTGCAGGCAGGGTGGTGGGTACTCACGGGGAGAGCGCCTTGGAGCAGCTCGAGCAGCAGGACGCAGTCCAGGCCCAGCAGAGCAGCTGGGGACCCACCAAGCAGCAGCGGGAGCCCCAGGGTCAGAGGTCCGAGGAGCAGCGCCCCCTTCTCGCAGGGAAGGGGCTTAACAAACGGTTGTAAAACCGCTTTAAAATTTAAACAACCGGTTCATGCGAACCGGTGCAAACTGGCCCCTACTCACCACTGGCTGAGGGGCTCAGAGCCAGGCCCCAGCCCACCCTGTACAGTAAGTGCCCCCTCCTCCTCCCTCCTGGAGACAGGGGCTGGAGGTAGGGCAGGGGGTGCAGCAAGGGCGGGCTGGAGACAGGGGCTGGCTGCGGGCAGGGCTGGTGCGGGCAGGACAGGGGGTAGCAGCAGCAGCCTGGGGCTCGGGCACTGTTTAAAGGGCCCGGGGCTCCCCTGCTTCTACCGCCCGGCCCTTTAAATAGCCGCAGGAGCCCTGGGGAAGTGGTGGGGCTCCGGTGGCTATTTAAAGGACGGGGTGGCAGAGGCAGCTGGAGCCCTGGCCCTTTAAATAGCCCCCAGAGCCCCGCAGCCCTACCCCAGGGCTCTGGGGGCTATTTAAAGGGCCTGGACAGGGCCAGCTTTAGGCCGATTCAACCGATTCTCTTTAGGGCGTGAGGCCCGATTCACAGGAATTGGCCTAAAGCTAGCCCTGCTCTGGTTGCTTGGCCATTCTAGCCCCTTGCTTTGGCTGCAGCGTCTTCTTGCCCAGCCATCCTCACCCCTCCCCATCCAGACCCCGGGCCAGGGCTTCTCCTGGCTCTGCTGATGGGTCCATACCACCTTTCAGGCCAGACCAACCCTGGAAGAGGGGGGGGGGGTCGAGCCTGGATGAGTCCCAAGAGACTTCCCCTTGTTATGCAGCTGTCTGTCCATCATCTCTTTGCCAGGGGTCCCCACTGAATTAGCAGGGGCTGGACCACGTTAAAGCCCCTCTGGACAGAAGTTTAGACCCGACTTTGATTTACTTACTGCACATCAGCGTGTCTCACTCTACGGCCATGGCCAAGTGCAAGAATGGAGCCGGGGTGGGGTGGGGGAGGGGGGAGTGAAGTGCTCTCCCTCCAGCCGTGAGCCAAATGGGACACACCTGGAGAGCCCCTTAAGATTCCAGCCACATGGACAATCCAACATTTAACACAACCTCTCCCCACCCTTCAAACCCTAGTATACCACCAGTTAACCTCTCCCCTCCCAGCCACCCCTCAACAAGGACCTGGGGCTTTGCCCTATGTCATCACAGTCAGCAAACCTGTGCCCCACTGGATCAAAGGAGTGTGTGGGGGGGGCTGGGGGCAGGATAAACTGTAGAGGTAAGAGCCCTCTAGTGAGGAAGCCATGCCCCTACTCAAACACCTCTACAGAGGAAAGCCGTAGGCCAGCATGAGCTAACGAACGCTCCCATCTGGCCTGCACACTGACATCTCAGACCTGGCAATGGTCACTTTACATGGGCTCAACTGTCTCTGTCATACAATGGGCCAGGGCCTGTGCTGTAGCCAGGGTCGGGGCTCTGGGCTGGAGGGGAGGATTAACTGATTCTAAGTCAGAGATCATAGTCTGGCTGTATAACACACGCCACAGGAGTGTTAACCCCTTTCTACGGAGAGCAAGCACTAGAAGTGTTGTGACACACAGACGACAGGGCTGGCTGGCAAGAATCACCATCCCCTGCCCCTTGCTGAGCTCAGCTGAGGGGGTTTCATGTTGATCTAGCATTTGACAGTTTGCCTCAGACTGAACCTGCTGTTGTGCGATCGAAGAAGTGGATCTCACAGCACAGCACCCAGCGTTCCTGCCGGGCCGCTAGGGAAAACCTGCTTCTACAGGGCTGGAGGCAAGCTGCAGAGCGGAGGGAATCCCAGCAGGAAGGCAAGTTACGTTGCCAGGGGTGCTCTGGGCAGGAGGGAGGGAAGGCTCCAGCACAAAACTGCATGCATTCTGTACAGTCTCTTGGCCAAGGCAAAGCCACTGCTGTATTTACACTGTGTGGTTTACAAATGAATGTTACAAACGCCTGTGGCGGTGAAGAGCTCGGATCCCAGGGACCTGCCCCATGGCCAGCTGTCTTAATACACATTCCCACCAGAACGGCAGCTCAGACTGAGCAAGTCACAGAGCTCCTGCCCGCAGGGAAGGGCTGTGCTGCCCCACTCCATGCACCCTGGCCATGTTGCCAGCAGTACAGAGTGTGAACAGGGCTAGCACCAGAATGCAGCCCCCGATGGAATTAAAGGAGAGGCTGCGAGACTTGTGACTCCACCTCTCATGAAATCAGAGATTAGCTCCAAAATCTGGGGACTTCCCCGACCCCAGCAGTGTGCATCTCCAGCCGGGGCCACAGAGGGAG
This sequence comes from Trachemys scripta elegans, assembly GCF_013100865.1. Lineage (NCBI taxonomy): Eukaryota > Metazoa > Chordata > Testudines > Emydidae > Trachemys > Trachemys scripta. Next base: position 2,459,412 of record NC_048318.1, read on the forward strand.
GGCACAGTTGCCCCCTTCCCCACCCCTCGAACACCAGGGTCACCGAGTGCACCCCTGGTCCTGCAGGATCCCTTCAACACACACTGAGCTTGGGGAAACCCACCTCGTTTGTGAGGCAGGATTCCAGCCTTGCACTTCCCTCACCTCCCTGGGTCACAGACCCAGCCCATCAATACCTCCAGCCCAGGGCCTTAGAGGGGAAGCTGAGCCCAGCAGTCAGTCACCCCCCGAGCAGGGGTTTGCAGCACAGTGCACAGCGAAATGGGTCATTCTGGTGCCTCTTGCCGGTGGCAGCTGACATCTCAGTGGGGGGGAAGCCCCATGGCTTTCTCCCAGATTACACAACCCCTAACAGAGTGTTACCGCATAGAATGAGATCAGCCCATTTATTGTTTAGAGACGTTCACGGTTTGGGTTTGGATTCCAGGCAAGGCCCTGCTCTGCCCCTGCTCTGCCTCTGCCAAACCTCAGCGGGCTGAACCTGCTGGCTCTTCACTGAATCCAGTCCTGGTTCTGCACAGAACCAGACCTTGGATCTGAGTCAGAACCTCCCTCACGCAGCTGAACGGCCCAAGATCAGTCAAGCAGGTCAATGGACAGACTTTGTCCCCAACGGCTGAGGTTTTCCTGGAGCGGCTGAGACCACTGAACTCATCATCCCATTCCCCCGTGAGGTAGACAGCACTGCACAGCGGCTAGGACCAGAGTCAGACGTCATCGGAGCGATGGCGGCTGCGGAGACAGACAGCTCCGCTCTCCTCTCACTTCTCTAGCGACTCTGGAATCTCCAGCTTCAGCCGCTTTAAAGCGTTTGTGAAGAAGTGGGGCGGCCTGCAGACCAGGTGCAGCTGCTTGTCCCCGCTGGTCCCCGTGGGCAGAGTGAGCTGGTGGGCGTGCAGGTGGAGGGGGAGGTGACGCACTTTGGCCTGTTCCAACCCCAGTCTCATCAGAGCATTCTCGGGAAGCTTCTGCTCCAAGGAGAGAGAGAGAGAGAGAGAGCACGCGTGCGAGATGGGTGAGAGCCGGTGCCCAAAACCAGCACACCACCTGCAAACACAAGGCAGCCCCTACTGCCAGGGACGGCCAAGAGAACAAGGCTTCTGAGGGTACAGCAAGCTGCAGGAGCATTAGAAACACCCACAGCCAGATGCTGCCAGACACCATCACAGTGTACCAGGTACCTGCCTGGGGGAGGGAGCATCACAGGCGCCTTTGGGGTTACCCCTGATTCAGTCAAAGAGCACTGGGCTTAAGAACCAGACACTGACCAGACACTATCCGAGAGGAAACAGGACCTGGGATCTGCTTTAGGGGGAAGATCGCTCCCTCCCATCTCACCTAGGGTGAGGTGCTGCAGGATCTGGCTGGTGCAGAGAGGCCACCGGACCCGCCTGCAGCATAACATCCCCTCCACCTCTTCTTGCCCTGGGAAGAGATGCCTTGGGATCTTCATGGTGACACCCCCAAGCTCCCGAAGAGAGATGCCCCAGGAGCTGGATGTTGCAAAGGTGACCATCCCCTCCTCCCCTAGAGATGATGGGACTTGCCTACTGCACATTTCCCCATCTCATCCCTGGGGAGAGGTGCTTGGGATCTTTGTGGTGGTGGAGGTGATGCCCCAGGATCTGGCTTGTTGTGGGAGGGGAACCCATCATCTCAGGGGCAGGGAGAAGCCCCAGCACAGTCTTGGGGCCTGGTTCCTGGATTCTCCTCTGGGTCTGAGGCTCTGAGAAGAACAGGCCTCACCTGCCCAAAAGGGTGCTGAAGATCCCACCAAACTTCCTTCCTGGATGTGGAAGGAAGTGCTCCCAGGGAAAGGTTAGCAACAGGCCTCACACCAGGAAGTGGAGCCTTCCCCAGGGCGTGGGGTGCAGTGGGGACACAGGCCCCATAACTCTGCCACTGTTCCCCTTCTGAGAGCCAGCAGCTCCCACTCCCTTCCCTTGCCATATCACCTCTTACCTGGGGTGCCAACTTGTTCCAATGTGCGTATTTGTGGTCCCCGAGGATTGGACACCCCAATCCATAGGCCAGGTGGACCCGGAGCTGGTGCTTCACTCCTGAGCACGCAACAGGAGAGAGAAGAACCAGGCGTTAGAACACAGCCTGGTGCCACCTGCCTGAGCGGGTGCCTGCTGCTCGCCCAGACTGACTGCCGAAGGAAGAGTGGGCATGGACTGGAGATTGCAGCCTGTCGTTAGCCCCAGCAGCCAGAGAGGCCTGGATGCAAACAAGCACTCCGACTGACTGCTGAAGCAACTACTTGGTCCCCACGGCACTAGGAATGCTCCTGATTGGCTGAATTGCAATCTTATCCAAAAGCCAGACTCGAATGCAAAGTCCTGAACTCCCAGAGACCCACAGGCTCAGCCTGAACCATTTCCCATCAGGCTCGGGCACCTGCTGTCACTATAGGGACCCCTACAGAGGCAGCACAGGAAGCACATCGGAGCTCTGGTCGCAAGCATATCCTAACAAACTGGGGTCCAAACGAGCCTTACCTGTGATTGGCTGGAGCTCCAGGAGGGAACAAGAGGGAGAGCTAGCCAGAACGCGGTACCGGGTCACAGCACTGTGGGCATCTCGGTTCCGGCGCACTTTCACCATCTTCCCATTCTCGGGAGACACGCGGTAGTTCGGTGCCAGCGTCATCTGAAGCACAGGGAAGCCCGCACAAGGAAGAGAGGGTCACAAGAAATACACCTTGAGCGCTGTGAGGGCAGGGTAACAGTGCGGACGGCCTGGCTAGAGATTCACAGTGCTAAGCCCTGGCTGGCAGTACCGGGGCCTGGCTGGGAGGCAGCTCACTCACCTTATAGTGCGACTGCTGGCTCTGCACTTGCTTCTCCACAATGGGAATATCCACCAGCCCCTCCGAGGGGACTGGGAGCCCCACGCTGATTGTCCTGGGAAGAGAACACACAGATCAACAGGGCCCCACCCCAGCTCTCTGCACACAGCAGTCAGCTCTCTACAGGGCAGGGAGAGGTCAGTCTCCTTTATTCCATTAGCAATACTGCAGAGGTTTTGCCCCTGCAATGGGAGGCTCTTCAATGTGACAAACATGATCAGCCCTTCCAAAAAGCTGTGAAGTGCAGCTAGCTCCAAGTCCCCAGAAAGAGCTAACAAGGCTTGGGGGTGCCAGCAATGACACATGGAGGTCTGAGCACCAGATGCGGAGCCCTGAGGAGTCCCCCCATTGCCTTTTCCCAGGCTCTGAGCCCCAGACTGTATCGAGTGGGAAGGGCATCTTACTCAACCCTTCTCCTTACTGTGCACAGGAGGGGAGAGGAGACAAGACCCACCTAGCTCTGGGGAGCAGGAGATGGAAGGTCACTCTCCGGGCTGGAGCACAGCAAGCAGCATTAGGCTATCGGGCCTAACAACTAATTGCTCATCATCCGATTCCCAAGCATGGCACAACCAATCCAGAGCAGATGGCACTTCTATCACTCCCAGGTGAGAGCATATAAGCATGTGATTAACAAGGGGCCTTTTCCCCTCTAGGTCCCAGGTTCAAACACAGCCCAAGGGGGTAGTGAGCTGCGCTGTGAGGGCTGTTTGTGGCGTACATGAAGGAGCTGGCAAGCATCCAGCTTGCTCTCAGTGGACAAATGCACTGCGCTGCAGAACCACCATTGGCATGAATTCCACCCCCATGTTGTCTCCAGTTCACCTTTAAGAGGACAGATGCTCCTCTACACCTAGCTCCAAACCACATAAGAGCCTGTGCTCCTGCTCCCAGCAAACCTCTCGTACCAGTATTTCTTCTCCACCTGTCGCGTTTTGAAGAGACACTGGATCCGATGTGCTGTGTCCTTGTCCCATGCTAGCACCATCACGCCCGTCGTCTCCTTGTCCAGCCGGTGACACAGGTGCAGGGGTTCAGCTTTCATGCCATCCAGCATCTTGGCCAAAATTGGCAGCACATCGGTGATGCAATTCTGGATCCCAGGGCCACCTGGGTGATTGGAAGAGAAACAAGACCAAAGAACCAGATTAGTGACCCAAGGGAACTCCCCTCAGAAGCTGTTTCCCCTGAGTACAGAGCCAGCAAGGACAGGCTCTATCAGGGCCCCATGGAAAGAGCTTGATAGTCCAAAATGTTTTTTTGGAGACTCAGTCGCCACAGACACTTGTGAGCCTGCACATATTCCCTGGCAGATGCCCCCAGTTCTCACTCTGCCAGGCACCACTGGGAACCTTCAGAACTTTAACCCTTGGGGCCAGGCACTCAGAGTTCCAGAGGAACCCTGGATTTACTCCAGGTGCCCACTTGTAGCAGAGCAATGCCAGGCAAGTTCACTCACTGACTGGCTCCTCCACCCACCAGCAGAAGAGTTTCACAAGCACATTCCAAATTAGACAGTAAGTTCTTCGGGGCAGGGATTGTGCCTATCTGTGGGTACAGAACCTCGTACCATGGTCCTGATTAGGGTCCTTCAGGCACTACCACAACAAAACAACGAACTTCAACTTTTCCATTTGCTGTATTGCCTATATAAGTGCACCTCCTGCTAGGAGAGGTTGGAGCAGCCGAGCGCTCTCTAATGCCAGGTCTCCTGCATCATTCCCCATAGCACAGCCTGCTGGGAGAGGCTGAACTGTCTAACAATCAGCATTGTGGGTGAAACATTCTCCTTTCCTCAAAGTGAGATGTGACCCTAAGAAGATACATGCTGCTCTCTCCTTGGGACCAGATGTAGGAAGAAAATCCCCAGGCTAATCAGGGAAGTTAGAGACAGAATACCGGGCTCACTTCACCCCATCCCCCTATGCAGCTCCTGCAGGAGGCTGTCTGGGATACAGCTCCACTTCAGGTCTCCATTCATGAGCACAGCATGACCCAGGCTCAATTCAGATCTATACAGCGATGAGCGTGTTGGCGTGGCGGCAGAGATCCGAGTGGCATTTAGATGCCTTTGGAGCTGAAATTGTTTACTATAACATGAGCCCAGACACCAAGAGAAGGCACCTTCAGGGGTTGGTGAAGCTGCTCTCCCAGTAACTAGAATTGGCTGACACACACTCCTAGCATTAGCCTACGCACTGCCCAGCACAGAGCGGCCTCCCTTGGCCCTCTCTCACCGTGCACAGGGAGGCCGTAGGGTTTGTCAATCACCACAAGCTCCTCATTCTGGTAGAGGATCCTACGCTTCAGTGCCTTGGCCAGCACGTTGGGGTGAACCCGCTGCAGCTGCTTGCTGAGCTGGGACAGTTCTCGGACCCGCCTCAATACTGGGTTTTTAGGCTCCTGTGAAGAAAGAAAATGCTATAAGTGGAGCAAGGATGGTCTCAGGTTAAGTAACGGGGATTTAGGAGACCAGCGTGCAATTCCTGACTCTGCCGCAAACTTCCTGTGAGACACTGGGCAGTTCACGGAATGGCTCTGCCACGGCATCTCCTCCCCTCACAATGGTGTTTTGAGGAATCTCAAAACTGTGAGAGGCACAGTTACTACAGTGACAGGGCTGCAGACACTGCCCAATGGTCCTATCACAGCAGCCATCCCACTGGAATCTCACCCGACTGGGCAAGATTTATCCCCAAATGTTTCAACTCCAGTGCGCTCTCAGTGCCTCGCCACTTTATGTAGGTTTCATCACCCACTGGATGCAGGCCTAGAGCTCTGATGTCAGGCTGACATTTGACCCCGGCTGACAGCATCCAAGGAAGTAAGGCCAAGATTTCAAAGTAAGTGTATGAGCAGACAAAGGACTGTAAAAATGGTACTCGCTGCTTCTGAAGAAGGGCACTGATTAATTCGAATACGTTAGGTAATGCGAAGGGTCAGATGGACCCCATGCTGGCCTCTGAGCCATGCAAGGCTTTCTGAGCTGGGAGAACAAACCCCTCAGAATGAGAGCCGAGTTCACATTGGGGCTTTGTCCGAACCAGGATCTAAAGGTGCTTTGTTAGAAAGCGTTCCCTAACACATTCTAGGGGTCCAATGCAGACAGGGAGTGTAAACTTTAACTCATACAAAGCTAGGCTAACCCCGAGGCTTTAACTTGACCCATTTAGTGCACCTTAAAGTCTACACTGCCTTGTCTACACTAGAGTTTTAGAATGTTTTAGTTAGAACATCCTGTAACCCCACACCTTTACTGTCTAGACTACGCAATGCCTGTCTGACTGAAGCCAGGTCAACACTACAAACTTACATCTGTATAATTATGTTGCTCAGGGTGTGAAAAATCCACACTCCTTGAGCGATGTAGTTAAACCAACCTAGCCCAGGTGCAGACAGTGCCGTGGCGATGGGAGAGCTTCTTTTGTCAACAGAGCTACCGTCTCTCACAAAGGTGGATTAACTACGTCAACGGGAGAAGCCCCACTGCATGTGGACAAGCCCTGAGCGTGCAGACAAGGAAAACAGCTTTTGAAGCTCTCCAGTTCCCTGTGCACTCAAAGGGAACTGGCATTTCTTGTGTCACATTGCACCAGATTCAAGATGGCAGCATTATGCTTGCATGTTAAATACAAATAATAATTAAGAAGCATTTTCTTTTAACACAAAGGTTTGCAAGCTGTTGGTGCTTGGAGCACCGGCTGCTCACATGTTGGCTCTCATAATTTCCAAACTACTAAATCACATTTAAAAAACAAACAAAACAAACAAAAAAAAAAAACGGCTAAACATACAATAAATACTTTCTTAAAATGTACTGCCCTGCTGGCAAGCTTATCCTCTGCCAATATGGGGTTTCCCTCCCCTTCCGTTTTGTTGTTACTCTCCCTTTATATCCCTGTTCTGTCTTTACTAGCTCTGGGCTGGGGCAGGACTGTGGGAGGGGGTACAGGCTAGGGGTGCAGACTTTAGGGTGGGGCTGGGCATGAGGGGTTTGGGGCCAAAGGGGTTGAGGTGCAGGTTCCGGAAGGGAGTTTGGGTGCAGGAGGGGGTTTGGGGCGCAGGCTCTGGTTGGTGTGGTTCATGGGAGCCTAGGGGGACCTGACCTCAGGTGGCCCCTTAGTAGCCACACCAGCACTGCCCGGGCATTTCCCAGGGATGGAGGAAGCCGCAGCATGTCCAGCTCCTAGGCAGAAAAGCAGCTGGGGGCTGTGCATGCTGCCCCCATCGGCAAGCGCCACCCCGAGCGCCGGCTCCGCAGCCCCCATTGGTTGCGGTGCCCCGGATTTGTACCTGTTGTGGCTTCCGAGCCAATGGGAGCTACGGAGCCAGTGCTCAGGGAGGCACCTGAGGGCAGGGGCAGCAAATGGAGCACCGCTGGTCACCCCTGTGCCTAGGAACCGCCGCTGCTTACTGGGAGCCACGTGGAGTCAGGCTGGAAGCCTGCCTTAGCCCCATTGCAGCCAACTGGACTTTTAAGCGACCTGACCGGAGCAGTCAGGGTCCTTTTTCAACCAAGTGTTTCAGTTGAAAACCAGACACCTGGCAACCCTGACTGAGAGGCGCTGAATACCCACAATTCCCACTGGCTCCGGGAGGCGTTACAGCCACACATCTTTATACGACTAGCTTGAGCACACTCTGAAAGCCTCCAGCACAGCGTGCTACAGAACTATTAACCCCTCGAGGGTAGAGTTGCCAACTTTCTAAGTTGCACAAAACCAAACACCCTAGCCCCCCCCCTTCCCCAACACCCCACCCCCACCCACTACATTCCCCCTCCCTCGGTGGCTCGCTCTCCCCCACCCTCACTCACTTTCACTGGGCTGGGGCAGGGGACTGGGGTGCAGGATGGGGTGAGGGCTCTAACTGGGGGTGCAGGCTCCAGGGTGGGGCCAGAAATGAGGGGTTCAGGCAGGGGTGCTAGAACAATTTTTATACTAGGGGTGCTGAGACCATTGACCAAAACTGTCAAACCCTGTATAGAATGGAAACCGCTTCAAGCCAGGGGGTGCTGCAGCACCTCCCACATCCCTAGTTGCAGCACCTATGGAGGGTGTGGGAGGGGGCTCCGGGCTGGGGCGGGGAGTTGGGGTGCAAGAGGGGGTAGGGGCTCCGGCTGGGGGTGCTGGCCCCCGGGGATAAGGTGTTTGGAGTGCAGGAGAGGCTCCGTGCACGCGCTGCTCTCGCCTGCAGTCACTGCCCCCCCCCCGCCATTGGCCGGAGTCAGTGTTCAGGGCAGGGGCAGCGTGCGGAGCCGCCTAGGATCCGGCTTCCGGGGCGCAGCGCAGCGCCAGCCCGGACAGGTGGGACTAGCTGCCTTAGCGCCACAGCTTCCCTGCACTCTCCCCCCCCCCCCCCCCCGCTGAGTCACAGCGGGGTCCCGGGCCCCGAACGGCACCAGGGGATCGCTATGGACTAACGGCACAACTCGCCCAGTGGGCAGGCCAAGAGCCTCGCGGAGCCTACCGGGAGCTGTAGTCCGCGATAGCCGCACAGCCGGCCGGGAGCTGTAGTCAGAGATTAGCACCCTAAGACGCCGCAGTGCATGCCGGGGGCTGTAGTCCCCAGCACACCGCAGCGCATGCCGGGGGCTGTAGTCCCCAGCACACCGCAGCGCATGCCGGGAACACTCGCCTCCGGTTTCTGTTCCTCACGCTTTTGGGCCCTCAGCTTCTCCGCCAGTTGCTCCGCGCTCGCCGCGGCGGCTGCCCCGGGGGTGGTGGAGAAAGCCCGGAGGCTCTGACTCAGGGCGGGCGCAGGGCCCCAGAGACGCAGCCCGACGCTCCCCAACACCGCCATCTTTCCGGAGTTGTCAGAAGGGGGAGGGGCCTCCAAATGCCCCGCCTCCCCGCGCATCTAGCGCGCGGATAAGGCGCCGAATCAGGAGGGTATGGCGTAAGCCTTTAGGGAGAAGGCCCAATGGGATAAATCGACGGGTGGGGTTACAGAGAACTCACCCAATCAGTAGCGACAGGGCGAAGTGATAGCGATAGCCCCCAATGAGATTACGAGGGAGTGTGGAAGAGGCGGGGCCGCCAGCATGGCACCCAATGGGAGGAGAAAAGCCGGGGGTGGAATTCTGAGGCCCAATGAAAGCGAAGCATGCGGCGGCGGCGGGCGGACTTTAACAGAGGACGGTCCAATAAGAACGGTGGATTTTGCGGCCTCGGGGGAAGTCCCGCCCCGCGATTTAAACGGCGGCGGAGACGGCCGTTGGGAGTGGGTAGGAGCCGGTAACGGTCGTTGCGTGAGGACGGGACCGGAGTTTCTCGGGCACGGGACAGGTACGGGGGGGAGGAGGGTCCCTCCCGGCTGTCAGCCCCGCCCGCTGTGCAGGGCCCGGGACGGTGAGGCTCTGGCGAGACGGCGCCTCGCCTACGGTCAGCGGGCAGGGCCCTGCGCGAGGCGGGACTGGACCTTATCGGCCCTGATTCCACCTCAGCTCTGCCCCGGCTGCTAGAACACGGCTCGTGGGGCGAGCTGGGGCCGCTGTTCCTCGGCTGGCCCTGGGCGATGGTGCTCGGGGTGGCCCGCACTGAACACGGCCTCAGGTCCGCCTTGTCCCGAAGTGCAAAACCCAGGTCCTCGCTCAAGGCCTCGGGCCCGGTGATGGACTGGAGAACACCTGGGTGCTTAGGCTCACCGGAGCTTGTCATTGCACTGGGCACTGTACAACCGCTCTCCCCCGCCTCTAGCTCTGTAACCCCCCAGGCCTTTCCTCAGTAGGGCCCCCCTGCGTGGATCCTGGGTAGTGCTGGTGATTCTGGGCTAGCTAGAGTCTCCGCTCTTATCTGCATTGTCCAATCCTTTACAGCAGGGAAAGGGGTAGAACCTTGTCCCCTATGAGGGTAACATGTAAAATGGTCTTCTAATATATGTGAGACTGAGCCTCTGTTTCGCTGCACTATCTCAGGTATAGCACCAGTCTGGACCATGGCAAGAGATGTTCTAACTCCCCCGGCACCGCTGACATCGTAGTGTAGATTGGGCCGGAGATGATTCTGAACCATAGCTCCAGCAGGGTGCTGACTGTCCTACTACCTTCTTCTGAAACCTAAAACAAAGGTCTTTGCTACTTATGGTAATTAAACTAGCTCCGGAAGTTAGAAGCTTTACAGCGTTAGAGCCACTTGTTCCCATAAATCCAGGGCAAGTTTTTAGAAAGGTGTGGATGGAGCCAAATGTGTGGCTTCTTCCACCCATCTATTTATGGCAAAAAAATGTCCAGCACAAGTTTGGAGTGCATAAGCTGTTTTGTCTTTTATAGCTCACTTTATGCATTGAGAGTACTGAAGTAAACCATCTGAAAAGCAACAGTCTTAAAGGTGCCACAGGACCCTCTGTTGCTTTTTACAGATTCAGACTAACACGGCTACCCCTCTGACATCTGAAAAGGTGGCTTTTGGGTAAAACATGCACTGTTCTCCTTGACAGACTTATGTTGCTGAACATGTAGTTTCAGACTCAACCACTGCTGCATCCTCAAACTTTCAAATATTTAATTATACTTTCCTGTATACCTGACATTTCACTCCTTAAAACGGTATCAAATGCTGTGATTGAATCTAGCAGGCTGTTGCCCTATAATTATAGGAGTTATGAAACGTAGCTTTTCAACAAACCAACATAGTGCTGGAGGAGTTTTAAGGCATATTCACATTCCTGGGTAGGGCTGCTTCACACGTGGACAAGAAGTCCAATACAGAGAAATCAAGTCTCTCTGTATACTAGGATGCTGGTATTCCTAGGGCAGGATGGAGCTAGTTGAGGAAGAAGCCATAGTTCAAATGAACATAGTCCTAGTGATGTCAATGTTCGTTTCTATGTGTGTGTAAGAAGGGAAGCAGTTGCAAGACTGCTTAGAGGATTGGTGCCTAAATTCCTTTAAAGACAGGGTTGAGGACCTGTGGTAGGTACCTTTCCCCAATACCAGGTATTATACTTTTCACTAGTTATCAGTGTGGCTCACTCCTTTGGGATTGTGGGCAGAACTTTCTGTTGAGTCGCATCAATTTCCTTCCAGTGCATCTCTTCTAAAATTGTAGTTTAATTAGTGTCATGAAGGTGCTGGTTTCCTTCATAGGGGAAAAAATAAAGCATTTGAAACAACTAGTAAAATTCATCTGAATGCCAAATTAGTCAGTCTCTAGTTTAAAACTGAAAAGTGTTTAATGATCTGATTCAGAAATTAAGGCATTGCCGCATCCTGACATGACTATTCTACTATTGCCTTTCAATTCTTCTCCTGCAGTATGGGCTCTTCCTTTCCACAATAATTTCTCCAGCCTTCTCTGCCTCTCCTGCTGTCCATCCCACCCAATATTTGTAATTGGGACAAGTGTTTCATCTGAAATCGTATCCTATGTTTCCAGAAAAAGCTGATTATTTCTGACATTCTTTTAGTTAACTTTCTTTCAAACTTCCTTGCTCCCTACTTTCATGCTGACACTTAAGTGCCTGGAGGTAGTCTCCATGAATAGCACTGTTACCCAAAGCGTTTACGCTTCCACAGAGCTGTGGCCCTAGTAGCCTCTAAGTATCTCACCTTTCTCAATTAAATAAAGCCTGCAGGAATGAAGGGGAAAGAACCTACAACATTCCTGGGTTCCTCCAAAGCAGTGGTTCTCAAACTTGGGCTGCCACTTGCTCAGGGAAAGCCCCTGGCAGGCCGAGCTGGTTTGTTTACCTGCCACATCTGCAGGTTCAGCCGATCGTGCCTCCCACTGGCCGCGGTCCCCCGCTCCAGGCCAATGGGGGCTGTGGGAAGGGCAGCCAGCACATCCCTTGTCCTGCGCTGCTTCCTGCAGCCCCCATTGGCCAGGAGCGGTGAACCGCAGCCAGCGGGAGCCGCGATCAGCTGAACCTGCGGATGCAGCAGGTAAACAAACAGGCCCAGCCTGCCAGGGGCTTTCCCCGAACAAGCGATGGCCCAAGTTTGAGAACCACTGCTCCAAAGCACTTACCATACTTCCTACTTTTGGGTACTACCCACCAGAATGCACTCTGGGTGGCAAACAGGAGCCTGGCAGCAGTTGCTGAGACAGCACTTTACCCAGGGAGCTGGCTGAAAACGGACCCTGGCCAGGGTACTAACTGGTTCTCTCTGCAACTCTTCCATGTGCAAAGTGCTTAAGCAGAAAGTGCAGCATGAAAGGGCTGAAGAAATTGAGGGATGAAAGGAAATAATGGTGGCCCCTTAGAGTAGGGGTTTTCACTTTCCTAGTCTGGATCACACTTATACTGTCTCTACCACTTGTCCTCAATTACATGGGGCACCACCTCTTCCATTTAATCACATGATATTCCTGTGGCAAATACAGCAATTGCTTGCATGGAAAAGTAATATTAGCTACTTTTAATGCATTTTAGCAGCTGGTAAAAAGGAGGTAAAACAAGTACCATATGCCCAGCATGTTTCATGGACCTGTTTGAGAACCTCTGCACTATATCATTGTACAATAGTTCTTTGGACAGTGCCCTGGAAATTAATATTTTAAAAAAGTAGGTGCAGAATTGCAGCTTTAAAAGGATTCCTCTCCTCTGTGCCCTTCCTCCCACCCCCAAATGCTTCCTTTCCTAAAATCCTAGGGGACCACTTCCACCCCATCACTGAAAGATGGTCCTGCTTCTGTGATCAGGTGGCAAGGTCTCGTTTAGAGCTCTTGGACTGTGTCCACACAGACCCGCTTGGCAGCTTGTCCCGGAACCTCACTATCTTTTTCTGCACTGTCATTGTGGCCTCTCTTTATTTCTAGGTGCTCCTCTTTGTCTGCTCCAGTCTCTTTCTCCCTGCAGTGTGGCAGCTCAATACGTCCCCTGCGCACAAAGTGATTGATCCGGGACTCCAAACCTTCGCACTTGGGACGAGCCAGCAAAGGTTTGTAAGTGCGGGCCTTCACCCCCTCGATGAAACTGCTGACCTGGTTGTGGACTGGGGGCTTCACCTCTCTCCAGAGGACCATTCTGTCCTTCTCTGGGCCTGTAACATACAAAAAAGTCAGATGCTAGAATATCTCAAACAACCCAGGCTACTCATTTCAGGAATTAGCCTTTATCCCTACATGACTTTGATTTGTTAGGCATACTCTCAGAACAATTTTCCTACCTGGCCCTGTGGGTATGACAGCAGAGTCTAGCCCCTGTAACATGTTATATAACATGTGAGTTTTGACTGCATGATTGGCCCAGAGTTGCTGTAAATGAGTAACATTAAACTCCTGAACTTCTTGGTCGTAGATCCACTGGATGTTTTCAAACTCGCAGTCATACAGAACCAGAGGAAATTCCACTGCCATGCTGCAGAGAGGAAAGGAGGAGACATTACCTAACCGTGCACAGGCACAGTCAGCAGGAAGTTAAAACAAAATGATGCAGTGACTTGGGAAAAACCTAGAACACAAGACTGCAGATCCAATGTGATGGCACTGATTTCAGTGGAAAAGATGACTAGCTCACTATCTTGTATAAGAGCTGTCAAGTCAGCAGCTCCTTGAACTTATGAGTAATGCTTACATTTTTACTAGATCCTAAGGAATAAGACCCATCAAGAATGTCATGTTCCTTGCCTGAAGAGCCAAAGTTTAAACACTGAGGCAACAGGAAAAGTAGTTTCTCAAGGGCATGTTTTGGAGATTAAGAGGGTATGTTAAGTAGCAGGCTGCCACTGGAATTATTGTCTTCCATATCACTCTAGGGTTGATAGTGACAGGCTGCTTGGATGTTGATAGGAAGCGTGGCAGGGGCACTTACAGCACTAGATTCAGAAACAGGGACTAAGATGCATAAATTCTTTAAGGTAAAATTCTGAGGATTTGTCTTGGTAATTCTTGCCTGTACTGTGGTTTTCGAGGGTTCTTCTCTACATCCAATAGCTCATCAATAATCTCTGGATTCTCCATACTCTGTCCAATTAGCAAGAGGATTGCCATCATGCAACGGACTTGATGATAGAGGAATGCCTGGCCTGTGACTTCAAACTGGTACAGTTGGAAAGGGTCCTGTAGCCCAGTTTCCCCTCTTCTATCCACCAGCTGCACCTGTGCTGTAAGAATAGTCCTTTGGAAGTTTGTCACACCATTGGCTACATCCATCTTGCACAAGTTCCGGAAGTCATGGGTCCCCACATATTTTTGGGCTGCAGCATTCATGAGGGCCACATCTAAATCTGCACGAGGGAAAAAATAGCGATAGGTCCTCTTGAGGCAGCTGAATCTAGCACTGAAGCTGGGCTCTACAGGGGCCCAGGCCAACACGCGTATGTCAGGAGGGAGCACCCGATTTAGGATATGGGTGTAGCGGATTTCGTTGGCAGGACTACTGGTTTTGTCTTCCAAGCCACCCTCATGACCATTCACTTTCTTTCCCTCTGAAAGGTTTGAGCGAAGGTCCAGGGAAATCACCTATAGGATTGGAAAAAGGGGATTACACTCTGACTCCATCAAAATAGGCAAAGCAAGCTTCCAATTACACTCAGTTTTAAAGTAAACAAATTCAAGACCTCTGGAAGAGACACTGATCTTCTGGTTTGCTTTAATAGCTAGATCTAGCCGTAGTCCCTATTGAAGTGTGTAGTTGCAGCTGCTGGAGGTGGTTGGAGTGAGCTAACAGTTTGCTGCACTGTTATCTATTTGGTGATCGACTAACAGCCCTCAAAGTCCTAGTAATCCATGGACTATATAGGTATCTTGGAATACTTTCAACCTTGACTTGGAGGAAACATACACTCTGATGGCAACTGAGCTCAGTTCCATGGCTAACTCACTCCTTAACCTCAACAAGGGTGCCAATTTGTGGTGTTTTATACAGACAATTGTCCACTAGGCACTGGCATCAGATCAACTTATTGGTAGACTGGGGCTAGTCTATATGCAAACAAAAACTGCTTTTGGCCCTTATCAAGAAGGTTTGGGTTCAACCCACTGACAGAAGTGGGCGTTTAACCCATTGACATGACCGTATCCTGTTATGTTCTGACTGAAGTGTACAGTCTAAAGCCTTGTCTAAACACAGTTGTACTGTTAACTATACCAATATTGTTAAAGTGGTACAGTCCTCCCAGCGTTCATGTAATGGTTTAAAGGTGCTTACTCGCCTTCTCTAGAGGAATAGCTATACTGGTAAAACTGCCTCCACACTAGGGGTTATGCTGAGTTTACTAGTTAGTTAAAAACCCCACACTCCTAACCATAGTAGTTAACCAGTACAAAGGCAGTATGTAGACAAGACCCAAGTCAACTGGAGACCATTCTGATTTGTTTCACGAGGGTTTTTTGTTTTTTAAAGGAATAAGAATTTAACCAGGTCAACATGTATTAATGACTGTTTGGGACACTTGGTGCAGTTGTAATTTTGCTTAGCATTGTTCTAAGTTGCACACTAATGGCTTGTCTACATGGGGAAATAATGGCAGAATAGCTATTCTGCCATTATTTCCCCATGTAGACAAGCCATTAGTGTGTAATTGCTTCTTGTGTGGATACTTACTCCACAATACGAGTGCCTTTGTGCTGAGTGAGTGTCCATGCAGGGAGTTAGTACAGAAGAGCACTGCACTTTAAAGTCACACACCCTCACTTATTTCACAATGTCTTCTCCATGTAGACAAGCCTGAAGTGTCTTCCATCATTCATGTCCATTGTGAATTGTTGACTAAATGCATTGCTGAGCACAAAGTTAACTATGGGCTCTCTCTGCAGTGTCCTTTTACATACTAGGAATGCTCCTTACCATGTAAAAAGCAACAGAGGGTCCTGTGGCACCTTTGAGACTAACAGAAGTATTGGGAGCATAAGCTTTCGTGGGTAAGAACCACACTTCTGCAGTCTTGCATCTGAAGAAATGAGGTTCTTACCCACGAAAGCTTATGCTCCCAATACTTCTGTTAGTCTCAAAGGTGCCACAGGACCCTCTGTTGCTTTTTACAGATTCAGACTAACACGGCTACCCCTCTGATACTTGGCTCCTTACCATGTTCATTTTCAGATCAGAGTGAAAAATTAGTATCTTTTTAGATTGGTCCAATGATTTTATCCCCTGTGCTTGACACGAGCTTTGTCATAAAGCCTGTTGAATTATCCTAAAGGACTGTACACCCTCCATCTAGATTTCACAGCACAATTAAGGCAAAATCTCTCATATCTGCAAGAGCTGGGAGAACTTGCAGCCTCAGGTACCAACCTGTCCAAATGCACTGACCCCCTTGTCTGTCCGTCCACAGCGATGATAATTGGAAGTCTGCCTATTGTCTACCAGCCGGGTCTTGCTTAGTGCCTCAAACAGTTTTTCTTCAATGGTGTTGCTGGTGTTCTCCTGGCTGGCAAAGCCCTGGTAACCCCAGCCCAGGTAGGCAATCTTCAGTGCCACATGTCTCCGGCCATAGGCACTAAAATCAAATGGCCGCTGCTGGCGTTTCTTAGTTTTCCCCAGTGCTGAAGGGTTGCTTTTTATGTCTGTGCCCTCCTTGCCCTCCAAGAGTTTCTCTTGCAGTCTCTTCACTTCTTCCTCCAGTTCCTGCACCCTCTTCAGTAGTCCCTCTCCTTTATCTTTCTCCACACCCATTTCTGCCATATTGAGAATTCCTGTGAATTATCCCAGTTGGGAGGCCTTGGTAGCTCCTCAGTGTCTGCAGAAGAAGACAGTAAGGAGATAAGCAAATCTGAGTGTCTTTACTTCCTGTTAGATTTAGTATAAATCTGCCTCTGGCATTTACCCATCTGAGAATTTACTTCACATACTGGCTTTGGCTTTCTAACATTCCTCAGTGTCCTACATTTCCCATGTTCTGACCTAGCATATGGCCGGCTGGGCTTAGCTGTGACAACTTTTCCTTATTCAGTGTAATTAATCCTTTCAACGCTTCTAATCTCATGTCCCTCATTCCATTTACTGTTATAACATCAGATCTACTGCGTAGGCCCAGTCACATCTATACCAAGCTTTCATGTAGTCTTTTGGGGATGTGTACAGAGCTGCCAAGCAACAATCCGCATTTTCAACAGCCCCCTGCTCTACTAGCATCAGCATGTGAGGCAACTTGTTAATGTCTGTTATTAGTCTTACGGAACCATCTGTTGTAATGTCATCTTTCCTTCAAAATAGCTTCTTTTGACACTATTAAAGCTCAAGTTTTCAAAGCTGTCGAATGGATTCGGTGCCCAGTTGCTCTTAGAATTAATGTGAATTAGGTATCCAAATCCCCGAGGTGACTTTGAAAATCTCAGCCTAAATGTTCCCACGCTTGGCTTCTACTATGGACTGAAGTCTCATAGTATGCAATTCAACTGCAGTCTCCAGCTTTGCTTTAGGTAAGACTTTGGTATCAAGATGACCTCCCAGGGGTGGGCCTTTTCATTATCTGTGCTAGTAAAACATTTCTAGGGTGCCCCCTTGGAGTCAGCACAGCTAGTAAAATAGTTATTAAACAACTGTCCTTGCTCACACAAGGCAGAATCACACTAGAAAATGTTACTAATACTCCCCCCCCCCCCGCCCAAGTTCAGACAAAACCAAAGAGTGAATCTTATTCTGCCTCATCCTTAGCTATTACCTTAGTAACTGTCCCTTGTGCTAGGATAACTAATCCATATCAATTACCCCTTTGCTGTTTGAATACCACTGCAAATTCTCTTATGGCACAATTCTAATATTTGCTTCAAAAGGGACATTAGGGCATGACTACACGATAGGTAGCTATTTGCATCTGACATATAAAAGCATCTGTAGGGAAGTATCATTCAAAGTGAGGGGTAAATTTGGGTATCCATAAAGGATTCTGATTGGACTACTCTTTTCAGTTTCACTAGCTCTTACTCATTTGTTTAAATCCCTTTTTAGCATTCAGATGGTCACTGGTAAGTGGTCTAGTGTCTGATTTTAATGTTCACTAAGTATCTTTCCAGTGGTAGCCATGTTCATCTGTATCAGCAAAAAAAACCAACAACCACGGAGTCCTTGTGGCACCTTAGAGACTAACAAATTTATTTGGGAAAGCTTATGCCCAAATAAACTTGTTAGTCTCTAAGATGCCACAAAGACTCCGTGTGTGTGTGTGGTTTTTTTTTTTTTTTGTTTTTTGTTTTTTTTTGCTAAGTATCTTTTGTATCTTAGTCAGTTCAGATGTACTAAGAACTTAATTACAATTTACTCTTGCAGAATAAGTGACAATCAATCGAGCCCAGGTGAAATCATGGAGGCACTGATAGGACCAGATCGGTACAGATGGGCCACTATGAACCATAAAGAGCGGATGGCGGCAGCAGCTGCTATGGCCTTCACCCAACTTTGTGCAGAGCAAGGAGATGGCGATAGCCTGAGAGGAACCTATGCTCCAACCCAGTATGACCCCTATAGTAAAGCATCTGTGACTTCTGGGATCAGGCCATCTCTTCATCTGTTGATGCGGCACCATCAGGCAGAACACAGCATGCAACCAGAGACCCTCTCAGAGGGACCTAGAGGACCCAGGAAGCCAGTGATGAAGAGGAAAGTTCTGAGGCGGATGCCTGATGGAGAGGTACATGTGTCTGATGAATCAGTCACCAGTGAACCAGAAACCAGTGCTGAAAGTGACCCTGAGATCTCAGACCTGAGACTGAGACTGCTCCATCTACACCCCCACCAGGAAGACACCGCGTCAGAGGTGGAAAGCGAGCCGAACCACAGTTCCCATGGAAAGTTTTACTTGGATCTTCCTCGTCGCAGTGGCTCTCATGGAGACCCCCCATTTCTTCCTAGGGATTGCCATGGTCAGGGCTCTCCAGTTTACGAACAAGACTTGATTATGGCTGGACAACCAAAATCCTTCATTCCTCCAAGATTAGAGCAGCAAGGCCGTAATCGTGGGAAGATTGACCGGGTAGCCCGTTACTTTGAGTATAAGCGGGACTGGGAGTCATTCCGGATACCAGGGGAGGATCACAGGAAGGAATTGCGCTGGGGCATTCGGGAACAGATGCTCTACAAGCCTGACCTCCCAACCAGGTCTCAACACATCTATGTCCCCAACAACTATCTGGTGCCTACAGAAAAGAAGAGATCTGCCCTGCGCTGGGGGGTGCGCTGTGACCTGGCAAGTGGCCTCATTCCCAGGAAGAGCTCCTTTTCTTCATAGTTATCTAGAGTCTCTTCAACCCCCATCCACAGGACTATCCATCCCTTAGTGCCAATCAAAGATCTACCTGCTCTGCACAGGCACATTGCATCATTCTTAACTCTTTGTTCCTTCTAGAGATCCTGAATAAGTCAAGTTGACTCTAAAATCTCATTTGTGCTTCTAGACAAAGGAGGTTGATTGTGGTAGAAAACAGCTTTACCTGCCAGCTTCCTGAATATTTGTATTGAAACACATCAGTTGCACACCAGTTGCCTGCCTATTAGCAAGGCGGCCTGCAGAGCTTCTCCTTGAGTAGACTATTGCATCAGAAGCTGCTCAAAGTGGATATAATGAAAATAATCAACCTCCAGGAATCTTCTATGCTCACGGGAATAACCAATATCACTAGTTCTATTTTTTGCCCTTGCTCCTGTGAACGAATTGCTGTGATGCTATTGATGGTGTTTTATTTATGGCTTCTGGGTGATGCATTTATTTTAATAAAGTGCGTGAAAGGATCTGTTGTAGTTCTGTCGATTAATTAGAAACACTTCTGATTAGCTTAAGAGAGAACTTTCCTAACCCGGTCTAGGGCAAGTAACTATTCCATGCATTTGTCTATGCCTTTACATTCGTAGGCCTTGTCTACACTGCAGAGTTTTGTCACCAAGAGTGGCATAGCAGTGCCTCCATGAGGCTTTTATCTTGTATTTTTAAGAGGCAGCTGTCTGCCATTTTAAGTTGCCAAGGCACTTTCTGTAGATAGAAACATTTGCCATGGTGTCCTTAGCCAGCCCAGTACCAGAATAATTTGTCTGTCTATAAAGGTCTTTAGGAGCCTCTGGGATGGAAGGGGTTAGAACTTGAATATATTAATTTCATTGTATAAAATGCATCTATCCAGTGTTCTGGAGGTGCTGCATGGTTCACAGGATAGAACAACGAAATGAGGAAATCTAGGTTCTGTGCCTAGCTCTGCCGTTGACTTGCTGTATGACTTTAGGCTTCAGTTTCACCATCTATAAGACAGGGATTCTGAGTCTTACACTGCATTGTAAAATGCTTAGTAACCACAGATCAGAGTGCCACAGAGCTGTGTGTGATTCAGCACAAACATGCACATCCAATGTACTAAAGTTAAGAAAGCCCTTCCCACCCCAGCAGAAATATCAATTCCCTCGGCCACCTACTGTGAAAGAGAAGGCCTCTAGACCTCCCAACCCCTTGACTTTTTCCAGCCAAGAAGGAAGATCTTGCAAAGGAAGATCGCTCGCAAAGAATACCCTCTCGGCCGCACCCCACCCCTCCCTTTAAACCTGCAGACTGTTCGCTCACTACTGCTACCACTGCACGTCCCGAGGAGCGATTGTTCCCGGTCTCATGCAGCCTTGGACCGGCCTCTCTCCCACAGGAGAGAGCGAGGGTTTCAAGCCTGCCCTATTTCTCGCCCTGGCGGGATCGGAGAGCGCAAATCCTGCATTGCCAAGTGACCCCGTGCCAGGCAAACCAACCTCCCCGACAGGCGAGTTAGCCCTGCAACGCGGCGCCTACCTCTACAGCAGCCCGGCCGGAGACCGGCCCCGACTCGAAGGGCCAGGATAGGGGATCACGTGTGCGCTGCTTTCCGCGTTCCCTGCAGGAAATGACCTTTCCACTCCCCCATGCTCTGCAGGAGGGTCATGGGAAATGTAGTTCCGGCACCACGTGGCCCACAGTCCTATTTCCCGCAAGGGGCTAACGGGGGTGTTTCCAATGTGAACGCTCCACAGGCAGACTCTCCCTCATCCGCAGGGAGACTCCCGCAATCTTGTGCTGCTTTCAGGAACCGTTGGAGGCGTCTTTGCCCTTCTCAGGGGGACGCTTACAAATAATCACCATCACGTCAGTGTGAAATCCTCCGTCAGAGAGGCCTCTGGAGCCAGCCCCTGCTGTAAAGGGGAGAGGGACTTTTCATGGTTTATCATGCTTGGCACTGACTGCTTATCAGCCATAGGCCAAAAAGCACTGTACAAAGGCAGGCAAAGTCATACTGTTCCCAAGCAAGTGTGGAGTTTTCAGGCCTGATTTTCAGAGGTAGGGGCCAGCATACCCATGACTCCAGTGGGAGCTGCAGGAAGTGAGCACATCCAAAAACCAGGCCATAGTGCAGAGGTGGGCAAACTATGGCCCGCAGGCCCCTCCTGCCCGTCCCCTGAGCTCCTGGCCTGGGAGGCTAGTTCCCGGCCCTTCCCCTGCTGTTACCCCTCCCCAGCAGCCTCCGTTCACTGTGAGCTCTGGGCAGCAGGGCCCGGCCTGTGGCATGGCTTTAGCGTAGGGTTACCATACGTCCTCTTTTTCCGGGACATGTCCAGCTTTTCGGCTCTCAAACCCCCATCCGGGGGAATTGCCAAAAAGCCGAACATGTCCGGGAAAATGGCGGCTCTGCTCCTCCCCTGACTCTTCGGCTTTGTTTAAGAGCCGGGCTGCCCGAGCGCTACCGGCTTCGGGCAGCCCCCATGCCTCCGGACCCTGCGCTGCCGGAGCCCGGGAGGGGAAGTGCCCGGCTGGGGGTGCATGGTCCGGAGGCAAGGGGTCTGCCCGAAGCCCAAGCGCTACCGGCCTCACGGTTTGCCGGGCAGCCTCCAGACCCTGCGTCCCCGGCTGGGCGCTTCCCCTCCCGGGCTCCAGCTGCGCTGGGGAAGTGCCGGCCGGGGGCGCAGGGTCTGGGGGCTGCCAGGCAAATCGTGAAGCCGGTAGCGCTCGGGCAGCCCTTTCTGCGTGGCTGGGAGTGGGAGGGAGGAGGGGGCGGAGATAGGGTGGGGAAGGGGTGGAGTTGGGGCGGGGCTGGGGCTGGGGAAATTGGCGGGGCCAGGGCCTGTGGAGGGTCCTCTTTTTTTTTTTTATTTAATAGATATAGTAACCCTACTTTAGCGCCGCCAGCCGCTGGTGCTCCAGGCAGCGTGGTAAGGGGACAGGGAGCGGGGGGGTTGGGTAGGGGGTGGGGGTATGGATGGGGTTGGGGCGGTCAGAGGGTGGGGAACAGGGGTTGAATGGGGGCAGTCAGGAAGGGGGGGTGAGAAGGGGTGGTTGGATGGAGCAGGGATCCTGGGGAGCAATTAGGAAGGGGGGGGGTTGGACGGGGCAGTGGGGTGCAGTCAGGGGCAGGGGTTCTGGAGGTGGTTGGATGGGGCAGTCAGGGAACAAAGGGGGGGTGGATGGGGCAGGAGTCCCAGGGAGGGGCTGTCAGGGGGTGAGAAGGGGGGAAAGGGGGCGGATAGGGGGCAGGGGCTGGGCCACACCTGGCTGTTTGAGGAGGCACAGCCTCCCCTAACCCGCCCTCCATACAATTTCCGAAAGCCGAAGGGCCCTCAGGCCGAAAAGTTTGCCTGCCCCTGCCCTAGTGACTTGTCCAAGGAAGGCCACACAGCCAATCAATGGCAGAGCGGGGATTAGAAACTAGCTATGGTGACTCCCAGTTCTGTGAAGTAACCACTAGACCACACTGTCTCCCATGGCATAAGCCAGGGGTTCTCAAACTGGGGGTCAGGAGCCCTCAGGGGGTCACAAGTTTATTTCATGGGGGGTCACAAGCTGTTAACCTCCACCCTAAACCCCGTTTTGCTTCCAGCATTTATAATGGTATTAAATGTACAAAAAAGTGTTTTTAACTTATAAGGGGGGTCACATTCAGAGGCTTGCTATATGAAAGGGGTCACCAGTACAAAAGTTTGAGAACCACTGGCTTAAGCTATCACTCCACAGGTTGTTGCATTTATCATCTAAGACTTTACAATGTGGGTGCAGATGGAGAGCAATTTTATCACTGATGGTGCAACCAAGTTGTGGAGAACATAAGAAACCTGACTTTGCCCAGAATATTTTTTAAATGTGATATTTTAAAATGAGGTTTTAAAAAAAATGAGGTCTTTCATGGTAAAAATCATTAACCGGAATGGTCCTGAAATATTTTTTTCTAACTGATTCTCTTTGTTTCTTTCACCAGCTCCGTGGCCTGGGGAGCTGGATTTAAAGTCCTCTTCGATCGCAGCTGTCTTTGGGGAGCTAAATGGCTCTCCATGTGTTAGGACAAGAATGGTACTAGGACTCTGGAATCAGGGGGCATAATGACTTCATTCCCAAGCGGTGGTGATTAGGTTATCAAGCCTCATGAAAATATAGTAGAAAATGGAATATTTTAGAAAAAGCTTGTGATTCTTTGTCTCTTTCCAGGCCTTGATTTGCCAAAGTGGTTTTCTTGAATTGCACTGTGCAGAGTACAGACTTGGCCCCCACTCCTTCATTCCATCCAGCCCCCAGAGAAGAAATGACAACAGATCTCAAGACTTCTCTATATTCAAAGTTGCACCAGTTTATAACTTTAAATCAGATTAAAAATTGTTTTAAGGATCTCGCCCCCTGTTTATAGCAATTTAGCATAAACAGATTAAGACTGTTAATTTACTAGGCTTTTATTATTATTTATTATATTGCCCCTGTGGTAGAGGGGCAGATTCCAAGGCTGCCCTGTTTTTGTGTTAGTAGAGCTGCCCCCTAATATTTGCAGGGAGAAGACAGGCCAAAGAAAATACTTCCCCTGGGGAAAGAAAACTCAGGTGAGGGCCATTTCACATCCTCTCCCTCTCCTGATTAGGAGACAAAGGGAGGAATTCAAAGGTATGCTGCAGCCACATGGTTACAAAGAAGCTGTAAGCCCCTTCCCCGCCCCCTCTCCCCGGGAATAATTTCTCCCGGGGGTCATGACAGTTCTCCATGCTGCCCCCACTGAAGATCATGGATGCAGGGGCATATCTGGGGTGTCCATACAACACCCCCAGCTATTTCCCATGCTGTACAGGCCATAGGGGCCGTAGTAGGTTGGATGCAAGTTAGAGCAGCCCTCACAATGCCCCTGTGATTGAGGTACAGTGAGCATTTTACCCACCCCAGAAAAGCAGCTACCTCTGGGGTGAAATGTAGAGAAGTAGAACGTAATTGCTCAGCATCAAATATGTCTGGGGGGCATTAATAACTCTGAAAATCTCATAGAAGTGGCTATGGAATTTTTGATGGCCCCATGTGGTCAGGTCTTGGTTTCAGGCCTTAGCCAAAAGATTCCAATTCCTATAAGCCAAGATACGGAAGAGGAAAGAACACTAGATACTGCTTTACTACCCCCATTTCTTGAGTGGCCTTGCTGCTCCCATGAGGTCACCTATTCATAAAATAGCCCAATTCTGTTTAATATTTTCATTGCTGATATGATCACAGCATGGAGACCCCCAAACTGGGTGGCAGAGGGGAAGTAATGGCACTCTCCCAAGCCTCACTCAGATAAGATGCTGGTCACAATCGAAAGTGCAAATTTGTGATCCTCCCTCTCCTTTTTTATATGCTTGGATATCCGCAAAACAACAATTTTTACATTTAGATCTGACTAAGTGGGTATTCACCCACGAAAGCTTATTCTCCAATACATCTATAAGGTGCCACAGGACTCTGTTGCTTTTTACATTTAAATCGTCATCCTATCCTGGGGAATACGTCTCACTATTATTGTTTCAGGCTCTCTGCAAATTCAGACAGATGCTGCTGCATCAGTTTGCATGTTTTTCCAGCTTTCTCCATGATTATAAGTGCTAGACACACTTTTTTAAAATGAAAGCGGAGGTTTCTGAAGAACAAGATAGCATCCTAAAAAAAAAAACCCCTTATAAATTGCCAGCTCAGCATAATCTGGCTCACTTCAAGCCCTGCCCCAACCAAGTGATTCTCTTTGCTCTAGATGGAGGAGCAGGTGTGTGTAACTTCGGCTTCAAGCTACAGGAACTCATTCTCCTGTCTTCACTCTGCTGCCTTTTCCTTTCAAATTTTAGCCACCAAGGCCAGTATATCCGGTACTAAACAGCACTACCAAAATGAACCCAAACTGGAGGATGATTGTGGTCTTACATTAATAACTCCAGACCCCACAGGAAGATACTGGAGGATTTTAAAAAATCATTTGTTATATATTGCCAGAAAATGACACAGGACTTTGAAAAAGGGCAAGCAAGGAGTGGTTCCCATAACGGAGTACACCAGGCCCACGAACCTGCAGGGCAGCGGTCTGTGCTCTGGGGTGGGGCTGGGAGTCGGGACTCGGACTCCACCTTGGGGCAGGACAGAGAACCCGCTTCGTGCCCGGGGGGCGGGCCCAGCGGCAACCCCGCCCCTTCTCTTCGGCTCGCTATTGCCCCGCCCTCATGAATATTCATAGCCTGCCCCTCCCCCGCCGCGCGGCGCTACGCTGGGCGTTCAGCGCTTCGCGCCGCTAACGGGCGGGCGCGGCACGTGGCGGGGCGGCCATGGCCTCGCAGGGGCGCGGCTGGGTCGACAGGGACACCGCCGGTCTGGCGCACAGTGTGAGTGGGACAGGCCCGGCCCGGCCCGGCCCCTCGCCCACCGTCAGCGCCGGGACCACCTCCCCGCCGCCTAAACCGTTCCCCGGCCCTGCCCCCTCAGTCCCCGTTACCCCATCGCCTGTCCCCTCAGTCCCCGTTACCCCCTATTTCACCTCACTCCCCC
>NC_048318.1:2494625-2559804 GCF_013100865.1 Trachemys scripta elegans
TCCCTGTTATCCCATTTCCTGTCCTCCTCAATCCCCAGTCCCACCTCAATCGCCATTACTGCATCCCCCTGTTACCCCATCGCCTGTCCTCAGTCCACCGTTACCCCCGTCCCACCTCAATCCCCGTTACCCCATCCCCGTTACTCCATTGCCTTTCCCCCTCAATCCGCTGTTACTGCCTGTCCCACCTCAATCCCTGTTACTCCATCGCCTGTCCCCCTCAATCCTCTGCCCCATCTCAATCCCTGTTACCCCATTGCATGTTCCCCTTCAATCCCCCGTTACCCCCATCCCACCTCAATCCCTGTTACCCCATCTCCCTCTTCAATCCCCTGCCCCACCTCAATCCCTGTTACCCCATCTCCCTCTTCAATCCCCTGCCCCACCTCAATCCCTGTTTCCGCATTGCCTGTCCCCCTCAATCCCCAGTGCCACCTCAATCCCCATTGCCCCATCCCCCTGTTACTCCATCTACTGTCCCCCTCAATCCCTATTACCCCATCCCCCTGTTACGCATTGCCTCCTCCCTCAATCCCCCGTTACACCCTGTCCCACCGTAATCCCTGTTACCCCATTCCCCTGTTACCCCATCGCCTGTCCCCCTCAATCCTCTGCCCCACCTCAATCCCTGTTATGCCATTGCCTGTCCCCCTCAATCCTGCATCCTACCTCAATCCCCGTTACCCCATCCCCCTTTTACCCCATCGCCTGTGCCCCTGAATCCCCCGTTACCTCCGTCCCACCTCAATCCCCATTACCCCATCCCCCTTTTACCCTATTGCCTGTCCCCCTCAATCCGCTGCCCCACCTCAATCCCCATTACTCTGTCTCCCTTCAATCCCATTACCCCTTTTCCCTGGTAAACTCTGTCCTCCTTAATCCTCATTACCCCATTATCTCCCTGCTACTCCATTGTGTGCCCCCCCCCTCAATCCCCGTTACTCTGTCTCCCTCCAATCCCATTACCCCGTTAAGATTTGTCCTCCTTATTCCTCTTTACCCCCATCTCCCTGTTACCCTATTGTCTGTCCCCTGTTACCCCATCCCCCTGTCTCCCTGTCCCCCCTCAATCCTTGTTACCCCTGTCACCCCCTGTCCTCAATCCCTGTTACTCTGTCCCCTGTTACCTCATTACCTGTCTCCATTACTTGTCCCCCTGTTACTCTATGTCCCCCTCAATCCCTGTTACCCCCATCACCCCCTGCCCTCAATTCCCGTTACTCCATCCCCAGTTACCTCAGTGCCTGTCCCCATTACCCCGTCCCTCTGTTACCCCCAGTCCTCCTCAATCCCTCTTACCCCATCCCCCTGCTACCTCATTACCCTGTCCTCCTCAATCTCCATTACCATGTCCCCCTGTTACCCCGTCTCTTGTACCTCTGTTACCCCTGTCCCCCCTCCCATAATTACCCCCTCTTAAGCCCTGTTCCCCCTCCTCTGTTACCCCGTTCCCGGTTACCCCGTCACCTGTCCCCCCAACCGTTACCCACATCCCCTCTCCTGTTACACCCTGTTCCCCCTTCCCTGTTATCCCCATCCCCCTGCTGCTCCATTACCCCACCACCACCCCAGTCCCCACGCTTGTTACCCCCAATCTCCCCTCTGCTTATCCCCACCCCCTGTTGTTCTTTTCCCCCTCAACCCCCATTGCCCCTGCCCTGCTCATGTCCCTTCTCCCTTCCAGTTTTCTGGACTCTGCACCCCCTGGAAGAGCCTCAGGGGCATCAGGAATGCCAGTTTCCCCACCCTAGGTAAGGGTCCGGCTGAGGATCGCACCCTTAAGTGAGCATTGGCTATACGAGTGGGGTGCTGCTCCATGGCACCCAAAGTGGGTCTCCACCTGTTCCACAGCGGATAGTAAAAGGAAAGGGTGTTTCTTAGCTGCCCCCTTTACATTCCCCATCAGGACAGTGACAGCTTTTGTAGACAAAGGCCATGAAAGTTAATGCAGAGTAAAGCAGGGTGTGAATTTAAAGAAGAATAGCTGTTTCTGAATACCTTCCTGTGTACATGCTCTTATTCTAGAATAATAGTGCCTTATTCCGAATTAATTTAAATAACTTCCAAATGAATTAAGCTAATTTGGAGTAAAGCACACTTATTCGTGAATACTCCTGGCCACATATGGAGTTACTAAGGAATAGCTAATTGGAATAACTCCCTGTGTAGACTGCCCCAACAGTGTCCACATGTTGAGTTAATCAGGAATAGCTGATACTGTCCTTTGGATTTGGCTCTCAGTACACCTTCCACTTCTTTTAGCTTTCTCTTGGTAGTGTAAGTAACATTTCCTCTGTCATTGGTGGCTCAGTCTCCAAATATTCAACTGATTTCCAAGTCGTCTATGTTATTCGTTAGGTATGGGACAGCCCCTTCAGAAGTGCAGTCTTCTGTGTGGGAACAGCATCTCTGTTCTCCTTGTACTATTAGAAGCATCTGTGTTCTCCTTGTGCTTTGCACTGTGCATTCTTCAGACATGCCACCTGGTGACCTCTTGGTTTTGTTGTTCAGTTCCTTATTTCTTGTGAGGCACGATAATTTGCACCACACGGTGGTAATGTCGGCTTCCTTTCAGTGGGCTCTGCTTCCTTTCATCCTTCATCCAGTGAACCAGGGTTAAGAGCCCTGCTCTTTGGATTCTGATCATGTACAAGCCACTTGGAAGTTTCCCAAGATTTTGGTTTGATTTTTCCCATATTTATTGTTGCATCCTATGTCATGTAACTGCAGGTGTTTTCAGTATCTATATAACTGTGCAATCCTTTAATGACTCTCATGAAACTCTTGGAGTATTGAGTAATCTCACTAAGATCTTGGACTATTGCAATGACTCTTGTGGCAGTATGCATAAAAATTATCTCCTTTATCAAATTTAAATTTATTCTCTTCCAATTTCATGGGATGTCCTTTTGTTCTTGTATTATAAGAAAGGGTAAATAGAAGTGCTTTTACCTACTCTATACCAGTGTCATTCTTGTCCTCTCGTCTTTGTCTCTTTTCTAAATGAAGTAGTCCTAATCATTTCAATCTCTCATATGGAAATCTTTCCATTCTTCTTAGATATTAAACTTTTAAAAACTTTAAATTTGAAGTGACTCTCTACTTGCAGGGTATAAATCTGTAAGATCCTCAAAGTTTTGATTTTTAAAAGTACAGTATACTTTGTCTTGTGTAAAATGTGCTGGCTTCTGACTAGCTGTATCTTTTAAAATCTTGGCTTGTGAATAATTGTTGGCTATCCAATAATCAGCCTGGCACACAGAATCATAGGACTGGAAGGGACCTTGAGAGGTCATCTAGTCTAGTCTCCTGCACTTGTGGCAGGACTAAGTATTATCTAGACCATTCTTGACAGGTGTTTGTCTAACCTGCTCTTAAAAATCTCCAATGATGGAGATTCTACAACCTCCCTGGGCAATTTATTCCAGTGCTTAACCACCCTGACAGGAAGTTTTTCCTAATGTCCAACCTAAACCTCCCTTGCTGCAATTTAAGCCCATTGCTTCTTGTCCTATCCTCAGAGGCTAAGAAAAACAATTTTTATCCCACCTCCTTGTAACAACCTTTTATGTACTTGCAAACTGTTATCATGTCCCTTCTCAGTCTTCTCTTTTCCAGACTAAACAAATCCAGTTTTTTCAATCTTCCCTCATAGGTCATGTTTTCTAGATCTTTAATTATTTTTGTTGCTCTTCTCTACACTCTTTCCAATTTGTCCACATATTTCCTGAAATGTGGTGCCCAGAACTGGACACAATACTCCAGTTGAGACCAAATCAGCACAGAGTAGCACGGAAGAATTACTTCTCTTGTCTTGTTTACAACACTCCTGCTGATACACCCAGAATGATGTAGCTGTTTTTGCAACAAGGTTACACTGTTGACTCATATTTAGCTTGTGGTCCACTATGACCCCCAGATCCCTTTCCGCAGTACTCCTTTCTAGGCAGTCATTTCCCATTTTGGATGTGTGCAACTGATTGTTCCTTCCTAAATGGAGTACTTTGCATTTGTCCTTATTGAATTTCATCCTATTTACTTTAGACTATTTCTCCAGTTTGTGCAGATATCTCTGAATTTTAATCCTATCCTCCAAAGCACTTGCATCCCCTCCCAGCTTGGTATCGTCCACAGACTTTGTAAGTGTACTCTCTATGCTATTATTTAAATCATTGTTGAAGATATTGAACAGAACCGGACCCAGAACTGATCCCTGCGGACCCCACTCATTATGTCCTTCCAGCATGATAGTGAACCACTGATAACTACTCTCTGAGAATGGTTTTCCAACCAGTTTTACACCCACCTTATAGTAGCTCATCTAGGTTGCATTTCCCTAGTTTGTTTATGAGAAGGTCATGCGAGACAGTATCAAAAGCTTTACTAAAGTCAAGATATACCCCGTCTGTCGCTTCCCCCCATCCACAAGGCTTGTTACCCTGTCAAAGAAAGCTATCAGGTTGGTTTGGCACAATTTGTTCTTGACAAATACATGCTGAATGTTACTTATCACCTTATTATCTTCTAGATGTTTGCAAATTGATTGGTTAATTATTTGCTCCATTATCTTTCCGGGTACAGAAGTTAAGCTGACTAGTCTGTAATTCCATGGGATGTCCTTATTTCCCTTTTTATATTGTCTGTTATTTAATATAAAAGTATTGTATTGTATGCTTGTACATTCAATGTAAGTTTTGTGACTTTCTTTCCTTAAGGGAAAAAATATGCAAGTTCTGGAGAAGAGGAGGATAAGGAAGATGATAAAGGTGGGATCACAAAACTTTTTCAAGCTCTGCTTGATTAAAGGAGCACTGCCATGTCTATTCAGCTTATAATTAGGATCTACTGGCTACGATTTGGTCTTGTGGGTGTGTGTACAATGACTCCACCTGTCTGCTCCCTTTGAGTGATCAGGCAGTGTCAATAAAACATACAAGAGCTCTGCTTTCTCAGTCCTTCAGAGGACAGGGTTCTTTCCTTTTCGATTCATTGTTTGCTCACGTTAGTGGCACATCTGGAAAGAGTGGAGAGGATAGTGGGATGTCTTTACAAAGGCACCCATGTTAGTCAAACGATTTAATCACACTGTTAAACAATAATAGGATACCGATTTAAATTCAGCATGTCCTCTGGAATGGTTGAAGCATGAAGGGGCATATGAATGTTAGCATATCTGGCACGTAAATACCTTGCAATGCTGGCTACAACAGTGCCATACAAACCTTTGTTCTCACTTTCAGGTGACGTAAATAAGAAATCGGCAGCATTCTCTCCCGTAAATATAAACAAACTTGTTTGTCTTAGTGATTGGCTGAACAAGAAGTAGGACTGAGTGGACTTGTAGGCTCTAAAGTTTTGTTTTTATGTGCAGTCATGTAAAAAAAAATTCTACATTTGTAAGTTGCACTTTCATGATAAAGAGCTCGCACTACCATACTTGTATGAGGTGAATAGAAAAATACTATTTCTTTTATTTACCTTTTTTACAGTGCAAATATTTGTAATCAAAAATAATATAAAGTGAGCACTTTGTATTCTGTGTTGAAATTGAAATTAATATATTTGAAAATGTAGAAAAATATCCAAAATACTTATAATAAATTTAAATTAGTATTCTGTTATTGTTAAGAAGTGCAATTAAAACTGTGATTAATAGCAACTTTATCTAGTTAGTTTGTTTTGCATTAATTGCTTGCGTTAACAGCAATTAATTGACAGCCCTAGTCACAAGGTATTATATAAAAAGAAGAACAGGAGTACTTGTGGCACCTTAGAGACTAACAAATTTATTAGAGCATAAGCTTTCGTGGACTACAGCCCACTTCTTCGGATGCATATAGAATGGAACATATAATGAGGAGATATATATACACACATACAGAGAGCATAAACAGGTGGGCCTCTCAGATTGGTAAGACAACTCCCACCTGTTTATGCTCTCTGTATGTGTGTATATATATCTCCTCATTATATGTTCCATTCTATATGCATCCGAAGAAGTGGGCTGTAGTCCACGAAAGCTTATGCTCTAATAAATTTGTTAGTCTCTAAGGTGCCACAAGTACTCCTGTTCTTCTTTTTGCGGATACAGACTAACACGGCTGTTACTCTGAAAGGTATTATATACTTATCACTCCATAAATGTACACAGTACTGTAAAAGGCATAGAAAAAACATAGTCCCTGCTCCAAAGAGCTTACAGTCTAACAGACAAGACGTGGAATGCAAATGAGACAAAACCTCTTAAATTGTACTTTTGTTACAGTCCTTATTTATGGAATAGGCTAAGTTTCTATAACCAAAGTTAAAGGTGTATTCTGATTAATTACCATTGGTTAAAGATAGATTCTGCTTACTTTTGCTCTCCCGTTGTCAAAAGGTGTTCTCAAATTCAACTATCAGAGGGTAGCCGTGTTAGTCCTTATCTACAAAAACAAGGAGTCTGGTGGCACCTTAATTCAACGAGATTCTTATTAACTTCTGGTCTTAAACTTTTTTATATTGCTTCTGTACACTTTCTAGCAGCTGCTGTTTCACCTCAGAAGTGACTGCTGTTCAGTGCTGCATGAAGTGAAGTGATTCCTGGTGAAGTGAAGTGTAGTTTGTATAATCAAGTATTTTGGGTTTCATTTAGATGAAAGGTGCTATATAAAAGTGAAATTGACATTGAGATCAGTAGGGAAAGTGAAAATGACATTCTTAAAGCAAGATGAAATTGGTCTTGTTACTCTTCAGTGTCCGTGTTACTCTGCATCAGAAAGAGGGCTTTTTGAGAAATACATTTCTTGATTATGTTTTTCGTAACTCTAATCCCTTAATACTGTAATTGCCAATTTAGGTCTGTATTGTGCATTGTGATCTGTGTGGGCTGAGCCCCATTGAAGTCACTAGGGCTCTCTATGTGGCAAATCGCCTTCACAACTCTGTAGGTTACAAATGTATATAGCCTACTTGTTGATGAGGTATATTATCATTGGAAAATATGTTTATTTCATCATAATGTTTGTTACAGGTGGAGCTTGCAGTGCCACCAACTGCCTTTTTGTTCTGTGTTTGTATGGCACCTAGCACAATGGGGTCCTTGTCCATGACGAAGGCTCCTCGGTGCTACGACAATACAAATAAGAAACATAATAATTAAGGTTGCCCGATACTTCCCATTGTAAGACCCTGTTTTCAGATGGTTATAGCTTTGCCAAACTTTAACCATTTGGGCTGAAACTTTCCATGTTGGGTATCTGCTTCAGGCTGAGTTATTTTTGGAAAGTTTTAGCTAAAATGGTGTAGCCATTTCTGAGAACAAGGTTATGGAAAAATACATTATTTTGCTATATTCTGTTTGTTACAACTGTTTTGCTGAGAAGTTTAGTGCCCTGTAATTTAGAGCAGGGACTTGAAATCTGGCAGGGGGAATAGCCTTTGTGTCAGGGATGTGCCTTTTGCTGTTCCCATGAACGTGTGCCCAAATGCAGCCAAGTTATGAGCCATTGAAAAATCTCCTTGCATGTGCTCAGTAGACTTGTTGGAGCTTCTTACATAAATTCTGCAAAGATTTTGTGTGCATTGAGCATGTTCCAGCCCAGGGCTCCCTACAATTGCTGCACCTGGCTGCTGCAGGCTGGGGTGGGATCAGGCACTGGATCTGAGAGCAGGAGATGGCCTGATCTGTGCTCAATGATACCCCATTGGCGCTCAGGCAGCATGGAGAAGGAAAGTGTCTGACTGAATTAGAGGAGGCAATAGCCAGACCAGAGTGGTGGCAGGGAGTGGATTGGGACAAGGAGTCTTGGGGGTGGGGGTAGAGAAACTAAGACTTGGAGTTGTCAGGGTAAGGAGACTGTGACTGGTTGGGCAAGGAGACTTGGAGATGTGGGAGGAGACTGGACATGGATTTGGGAGCAGGGAGACTTGGAGTGGGGAAGAACCCCGGGAGGGGAGACTCATTTGATGGGGAGCTGGGTGCAGGGCGAGAACTGGACTGACTGGGCAAAAAGATTGGAACAAGGAGATGGAAAAGAGATGGAGATTGGATGAGGAACCAGGAGGGGGAGACTGAGAGCCATGGGGGAAATTGAGATGGGGAGGGACAAGTGGAGGTTGGGGCAGTGAAACAGATTGGGTGAGGAGCCAGGAGTGGGGAACTGGGACTGGATGGGAAAGAAGGCTGGGGGTGGGAGTGAGGGAGAGACTGGGACTCAGAGCCCTGAGGAGGAGATTAGGACTGTCTGGGCAAGGAGATTCAGACAGGGATGTGGAGTATGGGACTATCCTGAGGAGCCAGGGGTGAGGAAGAAACAGGACTGGAACAGGGGCAGATTAGAGGGGACTTGGCAGAATAGGTCAAAAGCTTGGGGGACACAGGGAGAAGGGTCCCACTAGAGAACACTCCCCATAGAATCTGGAATAAACCAAGAATTCCTAAGTTTTGCCATTCCTCTGCTGTCAGCAAATATCTGTGAAACCCTCTGGCAAAGTGTCTCATCACTCTCTATTGCTGGTCCGCATAGACTCTGACAACCTTACTGCTGTCACTCACCCCATTAGCTCAAGTGATCGTATCCTACTTTTTTCCACCTATGAAAATTTTGATTAAATGACTTGCCCAGCATCACATAGGAACTCTGTGCTAGAGGCAGGGATAGGATCCAGTTCCCCAGGGTAGCATTCAACTGCTTTAACCCTGAGACAATCCTTTCTCTTCCTGCAATTCCCTGCCTCGTTCACTCACCCCTTCCAGTTTCGGCAATAAATGCGGCAGGGGTCCAACAGACAAACTTCTTTGCTACACAACTATGATTTGTCCCAGAGCGGGTCCATCCTGTGCACTGAATGGGGCAGGGGTCCTGTGGGGAAAAATAGTGTGGGATTACGTGGCAGAATTCAATTATAATATAAATTCAACGAATAATATAGAAGTTTATTTGTAAGCCCTTTTTTCTTTTTCTCAATTTAAATGTTCACATTTGAGGGAAATTATGGGATGAGGGTATGACAATTATTTAAGGAGAGTAGACATTAAGATTCAAAAAGTTAAATCATTACCGTTAAAACACAAATTGTCAACATCACATTTCAAAATATAGACAGTAAATATCCTTAAATCAAACTCTTAAGTTCTCAAGCAGCATTTTTCTTGCTTAGCCTGTCTGTAAATTTTGTTTAATATTGATAGAAATATTTTTTGTTGCTTTGTGTGTGTACAGTGAAATCGATGTTTACCGATTAAAAATCTAATCCTTCCAAGCCAAATCATAACGCATACACAGAAGGCGGGAGGGTGAATCATGTTTGCCCTGGCCCTCTGAATTCTGTCATTTCCTAACTTTTGAGTGCTTCACTTTGCAACCTTAACATTCTTTTAATGGTGGATTTTGTGTGTAATTTTCTAGGTTTAAAAAAAAAAAAATCCATCATGTGCAATCATACTGACATCAACGTACGCCATCAGCAGGTTGGAATCTTAGATCTGGTGCACTGGAAAGGGATGGGACAGTTTGCTAGTGGGTTTCACAGTTATTTGCTGACAGCAGAGAAACGGAAGTACTTGGTTCTATTCTGGATTCTAAAGGTCGCACACCCTTCTGCCTCTTTCCGAAGCTTTTGATCCTTTCTGCCTGATTCCCTATAACATGTCTTTGACTTAGTGCTATTTTTCCTCACCCTGGCTCCTCATCCCAGACTGTCCCCATGCCCACTCAGTCCTAATCTCCTTTTCATGGCTTCCCATCCTAGCCTCAGTTTCTTCTTCCCACTTTCCCCCCCCCCCCCCAAATCCTTGTCACCAGTGTCCTTGCCCAACCAGTCCCATTCCCTCCCCTGGCTCCTCACCCAATCTGTCTCCCCTTTCCTCCAGTCATGTCCCCTACTCCCTTTCCCCCCCACTGACTCCCAGT
This sequence comes from Trachemys scripta elegans, assembly GCF_013100865.1. Classification (NCBI taxonomy): domain Eukaryota; kingdom Metazoa; phylum Chordata; order Testudines; family Emydidae; genus Trachemys; species Trachemys scripta. The sequence continues at coordinate 2,504,519 of NC_048318.1, forward strand.
CTAAGGCCATGGCTCCTCTACAAACTTGTGCTAGCATAGCTCTATCATCAGGAAAAAGAAGAACAGGACTAACAAATTTGTTAGTCTCTAAGGTGCCACAAGTACTCCTGTTCTTCTTTTTGCGGATACAGACTAACACGGCTGTTACTCTGAAATCTATCATCAGGGTGTGAAGAGGTGCTGGAAAAAGCTCCAGAGGTGCTGGAGAAAGTTATAGTGGCAGAAGCACAATTTTGATATTATATCTGCATCCACACTAGGAGCGCTTTGCTGGTATGGTATACCAACAGAGCCTTCCAAGTATAGATCTGACCACAACCTCTCTCTCTTGGCTCCTCATCCAACCTTAGTATTCCTCCGTCCCTTCCCCAACTGCTTGCCCCGGTTTCTTTGTCCAGTCAGTCTCACTTCTCCTCCCCCCCCCCCCCCCCCGCCCCCAGTGCATCAGATCTGTCACAGGGGGACTAAATTCACATTGCACAGGCAAGCTTAAATCTGGCATTTCCTAACTTTTCGGTGCTTGACTTCGCAAACTTTACATTTTTACATATTTTTTGTGTAACTTTAAATCAGTTGTCTAGCCACTGAATGATCTTATTTTCCTCTCTGATGCATGTGTCCAAATGCTCATTAACATCAATAAGAGTTACACTGTGATGGAAGATTAGACCCTTAATGTAGGTCCTTCATAAGCAAAGTTTCACCTATGTGCTATGCTAGGAATATCAGACTTGTGCAACTGTATACATGCTTTTTGCATATAGCTGTGTCCTAAGCAGTATCCCTTTTAAATATTTGCTGCTTGTTAAAAAAAACCAAGGCCTGGAGTTGGAGTAAAGCTTATTCTGGCACTAAGCACATTGACTCACCTAAGAATTGGTTGTGGTTCATTACCGCTCAAGTGATCTGAACAGCATGAAACTAGAATGACTTTAAGGGCTTGTCTACACGTGAAACTATTCAGGACAGCTCTTTCTGAATAACTCTATGTGTGAATGTTTTTATTCTGCAATATTAGTTTTAATGTATTTTTTGAATGACTATAAAGCTAGGATCCCTGGGCATGGACCAGGACCCCATTGTTCTGATGCTGTATAAACACAGAATAAAAAGACTGTCTATGCCCCAAGGAGCTTATAAAATCTAAGAGTCAACTGGGGAGTACAAGGAAAAGTGAGACAATATTGGTGAACATGATAGGCAGTGGTCTCTCCACACATAGTCAGTAATGGCTCCATTTGTAGACAAACCCGAACATTATTCAAGTCCTTAATGTTGAAAATGGAGGGGGGGGGGTGGAACCATTTAATTGATTACATTGAAAGCTCTTTACATTTTTTTCATTTCAAAACGAAACCAAAGTGCATTGCAATAAAAAAGAAGAAAGGGCAAGATCCAGTGAATCTACAAAGGAATGTCATGGACAGCACAAGGTCTCTGGGGTGGAAGAGGCAGGGAAGAGCACATTGGCCTCTTCTCGAGGAGGGCTTTGGGGGTGCATTAAGAATCTTGGGGGGCGGGGTAAGAGTTCATTTGAGTTAAATGGAGTTTGCAACGTGAGCTATATTGGGCCAGGGAGTCTCTCATATTAGCCTGGGGAAGCACAACAGGTTTACAAATTAAGATGGGGTAGACTTAAATATTTGGCTGGGCTACAGGGGGTGGCACAGTGTTTTCTTTTTCCTCAAAGTGGGCATGTCTAGGGTTGCAATAATTCCATTGTTTGAGACAAAGCTAGGTCGGTCCCATCATACTTTGCCACCTTGTGTGTGTTGACTTCATTTTTTTTCGTTCTTGGGGCTTGTGTTTACTTTTTTGTTTTAAAAACACTATTTCTAGCACTTACGAGAATTAAGCTGTGACTTTTATACAGCCTGCCAGGTATGGTGATCTGTTCCCTTTCTTTTTTTTTTTTTCCTTCCATGCTCATGTAGTGGATTTAGCAGAAAATTCCCTTTTAAACAAGCTTATCCGGAAGTCTCTGGTAGAATCCAATCATCATGTTGAAGTCCTGCAGCGAGATCCCAGCTCCCCTCTCTTCTCAGTAAAAACCTTTGAAGAACTGCATCTGTGAGTAACTGGGACAGAACTACACACTGAAAAAGGGCAGTCAGGTCAATGGGCCAGTAGTAATTACGTGGGGGTTTTAGTCATGTTCTGTCACACAGTCTCCTTTGAATTTGGGAGTGATAGTACAATACAGTAAAAATCAAATACAGCTAAAATGGGGAAGACACGCAGACATACATTGAAGGGTTCATCCGTTCCACTGTAGTGTGATCTTGTGAGACTAACATGTCCTGGTACCATATCCAAAAAACACATTGAAACACGATTCTAATCCACCCATATTTTAACACTGATTTTTAGATGCCATAGCTATAGACACCTTAAAGAGTTTTTCCTTTCCATACTGGCAAGAAAAAAAAAAAATCTATAGCTATAATGAAAACTGTTTTTAATGTAGGTAAATATATAGACTAAAATAGTTCCTAAACATGGTTTAAGCATGTCAGTCTTTCCACACAACTATGATCCGACCATATTACAACATGGATTTTCACTGATGTTTCCTAACCACATTTAAACATGGTTATTTTTGTGGTGTACCCAGGCCCTGATTAGGATTAGATGCAAGATTTCCAAGGGAAGGTGTATAGGAAATGATGGTGTTATGCCAACAGATGAGTCTTCCTTCTGTCTGCTGGACTAGAGCCACAGCAAGGAACAGTTAGAACAAGTCTAAATAAGCTTTAAAACCAAAACATGCTGATAATATGCTGCAAAAGATCTTGTAGTGATACCTCTCCCAAGAGCATGTGTGGTACCTGTGACAGTGTGTTGGGTTTGGTCAATATTTTATATTTCCTAATAGAAGATGGATTGGGCAATAATTTGTTTCATGGTAAAGGACATAAAATAAATGGTAAAAGGTCACACCTAATTGCTTTCCTTAACAGAATTGGGGATTGGTTGAATACAGCAAGTGGGGCTAAGATGTTTAGCATGTGAGAGACGGATATCAAACATTGGTAAAGCATCTTTGTATCCTCAGTGGCCCATCTCTTAAAGAATGCAGAGTCCCCCAAACCCTACTGAGTGCGTGAGTAATTGGATAAAACTGGTTTGGAAGGTAGGGTGGCAACCCTGGATTGTGGTTGGGGTACCCTATCTATCTCTCTGGACTTGACAGCAGGGGCTGACTCTGACAAGAGACTGTCAGACAGAACAGGTCTTGCTTTTTAGACATTAAGATCGTTTTTCCTCTGACTCAACTGAGAATGTCCTATCCAGTTCAGCTAGATAGGTTAAGCTAACCATCGCTTTTGTTTTAACTCCATTTTCTCTTGGCTTTTAATAAACCTTGTTTTTTTTACAAATACTCTTATCAGTAATTTCACATGCCTGAATGTCCTACTCAAGTTCCCGGACTGGAGAAAAAGACATGAGAAAAATCCCGTAACACATTTTATTTAGTAGGATTTGGAAATCTAATCATAGGTATGTTATGACCATATCTCAGATGAGGGTACACGGTAGACTACATTCTTTGGAAAGGAGTATGCAGCCTAAAACATTTTGAAAGCACTGTCCTAGGGCATCTCATCACTTGCTTGTAAATAGTTTGATTTTTTCCTGGTTTGGCAGGAAGAAAGAGTTATTACAGGGGATTTATGAAATGGGTTTCAACAGACCATCCAAGATACAGGAGACAGCGCTTCCTATGATGCTAGCTGACCCGTGAGTACTTGCAAAACAAGGTGTAAAACATGCTATTTGCATTTGTTCATTATTTTCATATTTCTGCCATTCTGGTCATAGACATGGTTTGACTTCTATATTTGGGGGGGCAGGGCCTGGCAGAGCAGGGCCAGCTCCACATGGAGGGGACCGAAGAGGGAGCGCCACCTCCACCCCAACTCACCTCAGCAGCCCACCCAGCCTGTCTGGGTTTGAGGGAGGGGTAGGGTGCAATAAAAAATTATAACTCTGGGGGTGGGGGGGGCAACTCAAAAAGTTTGAAAACAGCTCAGAGTGCAGGGAGCGGATAACCGGGGGTAGCTCAGGGTGCAGGCAGAGGATAGCTCAGGGCTGTGTGCTGGGAGGGCCCCCCCCCCATGGTCACTGTTCCCAGAGGGCTCTTCCAGTCCTGCAGCTGAGTTCCCCTGCCCAGGCAGCTCTTACCAGCTGTATGAACAGTCAAAGGGGGCTGGGGGCTGAGGAGCACCAGCAGGAGGAGGGGGGAGCCTCCGTGGCACCAGCCAGAGCAGCAGCCACCCTGCACTGCCTGGCTCCAGCTTCCCGCCTCTGACCTGGAGTGGGGTATCGGAGGGGTGTGTGTGGAGCTTCCCCCCTCTGCTTATGGCATTGCAGTTTGGGAGGGCAAGCCCCCCCATGTCTCCCCCAGACTCTTCCAATGCTTCTGGTTCTCCTTCTCCCTGGCTGATCATACCTGCAATGCTTAATCTCCTTCCCTGACTCCTTATGTCTTGGTGTCACACTAGATTCCATTCAGTTTTTCCCATGGCGTAGTTTGGAGAGGAGTTGGGGGGGGGGACATTGCCCTCCTGCAAATTGCAAGCTTTGGGTGACACACGGGGGGAGAGGGGACAGATTTCTGCCTTCCATTTGGCCCTGCTCCCTCCCCAAGCAAGCCCTGCTGCGCGGGACAGGCCCAAGCCCCCCTAGGGGAGCACGGAGGAATGTTTGGGCGGGGTTGGGGGAGCAGTGACACCAGGTGTTCTACGTGGCCAGGTCAGTTTCCTCATGCAGGCTGACTGCACAGCCTGGCCTCGCAACAGCAATATCCCCTCGGACACAGCCCCTCCCTGCAGCCTGAGCTACAGTCCTCCTGGCACATAGCCCCTACCTACCCGCTGCCTGTACCTGGAGCTACACCCCTGCCAGCAGCACACAGCCTCTAGCTCCCCCCTCCCTGCACCTTAAGGGGTTTTCAAACTTTTTGAGCTGAGGCCCTCCTTTTAGTTACAATTTTTGGTTGCATGTCCCTCTCCACCGCCAACCCAGAGAGGCTGGATGGCCATCAGGGGATGGAGGTGCTACTCTGTCTTAGGGCCTTGCCGTGTGGAGCTGGCCAGAGCCTCACAGAGTTGTTCAGGTCCCCCTGCCTGCATAGTCTCCAGCTGCTGGCTGTCCCAGGGATGTCTACATGGAAATAAAAGCCAGCAAGGCCATGGCTGGCCCAGGTCATCTGATTTGGGCTTGTGGGGCTCAGGCTACGGAGATAAATATCACTGTGTGGATGTTCAGCCTCGGGTTGGAGCCTGAGCTCTGAGACTCTCCACCCATGCAGGGGTCCCAGAGCTCCGGCTCCAACCCGGGCCAGAATGTTTACACAGCAGTTTTTCAGCCCCAGAGCCAGAACCTGAGCCCTACAAGCCTGAGTCAGCTGACCCTCCCAGCCCCACGATCTCAGTTAGACATTAACTCTTTCCTTCTCTCCACATCAGGAGTCTAAACACTTGTCATTATCTTCTTGATATCTCCAAAATCTGCCCATTTCTCACTTTGACCACTATAACCCTCTCCTGTTTGACCTTTCTGCCTATCACCTTTTCCCATCCTCTAGCCTGTCCAAAATGCTGCTACCAACGTAATCTTCCTCTCATCCTGCTTTGACTGGGTGTCATCTACTCCTGAGGGTATTTTGGGCCAAAAAAATTAAAATTCTGCACACACTATTTTAAAATTATACAAAATTCTGTCAACAAATTTGTCAATAAATAAACATAGAGGCTCCAGCATGCAGTGGGGAGCACAGCCACTGACTGCACAGAGGTAGATCACCCTGTGCCTGCCCTCCCACGGACATGGACTCGGTGGTAAAGTTGCACCCGACACTGATACAACGCAAGGACTGGGACTGTCCAAAAAACACCCCTGGGCTCTGCCCCTCCATGCCAAGCACACTAGATGTAGGCAGGCAGGCTCAGCCTAGCAGGATCCAAGTATGGGGGGAGCGCTTAGTGTAGGGAGATCCAGGCATGGGGTAATAGGGTTCTGTGTGGGGCGATCTGGGTGCGGGCGGCTTGGTGGGGGGGTCCAGGTGCAAGGGAGATCTGGATGAACAGGCTTTTGGGGGGGGGGGTGTTTCTGGGAGCAATCACAGTGGGACTCTGCAGGAGTGTCCAGGTCAAGTATCAGAGGGGTAGCCATGTTAGTCTGTATCCACAGGTGCTCTATGCATCCAGGTCAGTCCAGGTAAAGGTGGTTGGAGCTCAGCTGGTGGGAGGGGGTAGGGGGTCCAGGTGCTGGCTTGGTAGGGTGCGGTTCTGGGTGTTGGCTTGGTAGGGTGCGGTTCAGTAGGGTGGGAGTCTGGGTGCGGGAGGCTAGTCAGGGTGGTGCAGGTGGGGTGGGGCTTGTTGGGGTGAGGATTTGACTGTGGAGGGCGGTCTAGGTGCAGGGGTGGGGTCCAAATGCAGGGAGGTGGGGCTCAGCGCAGGGGGGGTCTGGGTGCAGGGGGGCTGCAGATGCAGAAGGTGAGGCTTGTCGGGTGTTGGTTCAGGGGAGTCAGTGGGGAGGTTCTTGGTGCAGGGGATGAGGCTTGGCAGTGCAATCTGGGTATGAGGTGGGTCTGGATGCCTGGGAGTTGGCTGGATGGGAGAGCAGCTCCCCATACAGTGACCCTTCCCCACCCCGCCATGGCTGAGGAGCAATGGGGGCAAGAAGCGGGTGTGGGGAGGTGCGGCGTTTCCTGCAGCTGGAGAGGTTTCTGGGGGTGGGTCTGACCCAGCCCTAGCCGCTCCTTGTAGGGGAAGAGGAAGTCCCGTCCTCCCCAGCCCAGTCAAGACTAGTAGCTGAGCCTGGCACAGGGCAGAAGCCACTGGCCGCAGCATCCCCAGCCCCTCCCTCCCAGTGATTTACCTCTCTGCTGGCTGCTCCAGGTGCCTGAAACAATGCACTCGTGCTGCAGGGGACTCTTGTGACTTCCCTGTCAGTCATTTTTCTGTGGGGAAGCAAAGAAATCTGGGGGGGACATGAATTCGGCACACATGCAGTGGCACAGAATTCCACCAGGAGTAGTCATCAACCCTCCACTGGCTTCCTGTCTCTCATAATATCCAGTTTGAGATACTCATCCTTTCTTTCAGGTCCTGAGTAATCTCCCATCCACCTGAATCTCTGTTCTGACTTCCTCCTGTACTTATCCCAAGTCTCTTCCCTTACTCCTCTGTCTCCCACATTCTGTTTTGTGCCTTGTTTTGTGCTGCGTGGACCTGGGACACATTTCCTGTCATCTTCTTTCTGTTTTTATAATCTACCTCTCGAGGCAATCCCTTTTTGTATATAATCCCCCCCATGTGCACACACCCTCTGTTTGGAGAACACCATGTACATTTAACAACACTACAAATGTTTTTGCAATTATAAAACCTATGCATAACTGAGTAAATTCTTATTGTTTTGCAGACCCCAAAATCTTATAGCACAGAGCCAGTCAGGGACAGGAAAAACTGCAGCTTTTGTCTTGGCCATGCTGAGCAGAGTTAATGGTGCTGAAAAATTCCCCCAGGTAATACTGGTAGAAAGTTAAGGTGATCTGGGAGCAATAGCAATATATTGTCTTTCTTAAAGGGAAACCGCTTAAAGTCACAGTTTGAATGTGTTGCTACTGTACTTGTACCATCTATATTCACTGTAGTGGGAAAGTTAAATGACTTTTCTTTTCCATTTTCTTTGGGTGACAGCACTATATATATATTATTTTTCACTGCTTCATCCGTGTAGTCGGTTTCCCCTGTTTGTTTGGGCCTGTCATGCAATTACAGGGGACAAACTTTTATTTTAAAATAGGAAGATATGATTGTAGAGGGAGACATAGGTATTTGAAATTACTTTTAACTCCATTTTAAAAAAATGAATTAGGTTTCATGTTGAGTGTTTTTATTTTCTTTTTGGGTTTTGTGATGCTGCTATATTTGTGATATGCCAGCACTTCCAGTCTAACCTCTAAAAAACCTGTTCTTTTTGTGGATACAGACTAACACGGCTGCTACTCTGAAACCAGTCTAACCTCTGTCCTTTATGTAAAATATCTTGGTTGTTCAGTCACTTTGGAACTTGATATATAGGCTGTTGGTCTGGATGCGCTTTGTAACAAAAATGGGTTTACATCTTAAGTTGTTTGCATTATAGAGCAGAAAATTGTTGAATGGTTTCAGATTAATTTTGAAAGCTCCATCTAAAAGTATAACTTACAAATATAGCATGCATATTTACTAATTGTGGCTTTAGACCAGGTTTGAAATACTTTGCATTTAAGTTTTGAGAAAACAGAGATGTTTGAAGAGCAATTACTGTGAGTTCATGATAGCTCTTTTCTGTAGTTTATTTTATAATTAAAATTCTTGTTCACCTGAATATTCTTATCGGCTCAAGTGTCACTATTGAGTTCTTCTTTGAGTGCTTGCTCATGTCCATTCCATATTAGGTGTGTGTGCTCGCCACATGCACCAGTGCTGGACGTTTTCTCCTCAGTGGTATCCGTAGGGGACCGGCTCTGGCGCCCCCTGGAGAGGCATGCAAATACCACGGTATAAGGGACGCCGCCGGCTCCCCCCACCCTCAGTTCCTTCTTGCTGCCAGTGTCGGTGCTGGAACTTCTGCTGCTTCGGCTAGCATTTTACTTTGTTCAGTGTTTTTCACGAATGTTTTCCTGTAAAATAGTTATATATAGTTAATAGTTCTCTTAGTGTTAGTTCTGGTTAGTTGGTCCTGGACGGGACTTAGCCTAGGGATGGGGCATGCCCGGTCCACAGGCTTTAAGCCATGTGATCGTTGTAAGCAGCCTGTGCCCATCAGTGACCCGCACGTTAGTTGTTTAAGGTGTCAAGGCAGCGTTTCTCAGATGTGGCCACCAGGGGCTTTTCTTGCAGCCACAGCCTCCTGGGCAGTGATTTGGGAGAGAGGGGTGGGCAAAGCAGCAGCCCCTCCCCAGGGGCCACCAGCAGTGGTTGGGCCCTGCCCCTCTCTGGAGAAATACAAGCTGGAGGAGCAGGCAGTCAGTGAGTTCTCCACGTTCCCAGGGGTGGTGTAGCTGGGCTTCAGATTTCTGGCCCTATCCCCTGGATGTCCCATTGCCCCTGGCCCCCACTGCCTCTGTAGCCACCTCCCCATCCAGGGCTTAATTTGTCCCCGGGCTTGCCGGGGCTGAGTAAGTCTGCTGTGAAAAGTGATATTAACAAACATACAAATATCACTTTTCAGTTAGCAAGTCTTAAAAAAAAAAAATGGGGTTGGGAGGGGCAAAAGAAACAAGAAAAAAGACAAGAACATTCAGAGCACCTTATTTGTGTTGCTCTTCTGTTTAGGTCCAGTAAAGAATAGGCAACTGTACATTGTTTTTATTGAGTCTGCAAAAAAAAAAAAAAACCCTACATGGATAAATTACAATGATTTGGACATGTATATGTGCATATTTATTTGTTTTTCCTAAAGTTAATTAAGTATTTTAGGAAAAATTGTTAGGGTGGCCGCCACCGGCAAGAGTTGGTGGCCGCATTCTGAGGCCACCAAAAAATTTGTTGTGAGAATCCCTGTTCTAGGTGAAGGACACGTCAGCGACAAGTGTCGCATCTGTAAATCATTTAAACCCCGAACAAAAAAGGAGAGACACAAATGTCTCAGGGCGCTCGTGATGGAGTCGGTGCTGACCCCGGCACTGTAGTAGAGGTCTGACTTGGCCCCGAACACCGCAGTGTCCGTGCGGAGCGCCCCGCTGGTGCCATCTACAAGCTGGCACTGATTCCCCCTCCCCAGCTCCGGCCAAGAAACCGAAGAGGACTGTGAGGGGAAGAGATGTCCCTGTGGGTGCTCCACTTCAGGTCAAGGTGTGTCCCAGTGCCTTCAATCGGAGATTTCAACAGCAATATCCCTATGGGCTGCGCACGCGCTGTGCCTGCCTCTCGAGCTGTCAGTGTTTGAATAGCGCGTGCACAGCCCGGGCTCCTCAGTTCCTTCTCTGCCGTCCCCGGCTAGAGATGGAGTTCAGCCGTGCTCTTTGTGATTTAGCTAGTTAGTTTGTTTCTTAGTTTATTTAGATATTAACTGTAATGACTAAAACTATTTAGGTAAGATACATTAGCTGTGTGTGTTTGTTTGTTTTTGTTTGTTTGTTCATAAAAATTAAAAAAAAAAAAACTCCGCGGTTACGGACATGCCTGGCTCCCCAGGCTTCAAGAGATGTGCCTCCTGTAATGATGCCATCCCCATCTCAGATGGTCATTCACAGTGTGTATGCTGTTTTGGGGAGTCTCATGTATCCCAAAAATGCATCCACTGTACCAAGCTGAAAGCACAGACCTGCAAGGACAGGGAGTTCAGACTTAGAATTCTCCTGTTGGAAAACTCCCTCAGACTTGCATCTGATCCTGGCCAGCAAACCTCTGTGACACCCTCCAGAGACAAAGGCAAAGCAAAAAAATGGCCAACTTCCTCCCCCCTCGGGCCACTCCTCAGGGTAGAAGTCTAAACTGGCTCTCCTGTCTCCGGCAACCGCCGCTCCGCGGCTTAGTACCTTTGACTCGGCAGGAACCTCAGGCATTCTCATAGTCCCAGCATGGCCCAGACAACCGTGGTATCCCTTTCTCACACGCATGTCGGTCAAACCACCCATCCCCCTTCCCCTGCTCAGCAACCTCCTATCACAATGCCGTGGACAGCTATTTCACCCCGACGTACAATGTCTCCTGGCTAATCAGTGGATCTCTAATGAGGAGTTAACCTGTTTGGACCAAGTGCGCACTGGCTTGCTACACAGCAGAACACACAACAAGCACACTACCTACCTGCATAAATAGAAACGGTTCACATCTTGGTGTGCTGACAAACAGACCTCTCCAGTTTCTGCCTCACTCCCAATGATACTGGATTACCTGCTACACCTTTAAACATCTGGCCTCTCCATGAGCTCACTCAAGGTCCACCTTGTGGCAATCACCGCTTTTCACTATAAGATTGACAGTGCTACAGTCTTTGCCCATCCAATCACCAAAAGGTTCCTGAAAGGTACCCAGACGTGAAACCGCCTGCTACACCCTGGGACCTACACGTAGTCCTTAAAGCCCTGATGGATAAACCCTCTGAACTAATGGCTACCTGCTCCCTTCGCCACCTATCCATGAAGACCGCCTTCCTCATAGCAATCATGTCTGCCAGACGAGTAGGAGAAATGGGAGTGCTTATGGCAGACCCTCCATATACCACATTCTTCTGTGATAAGCTCGCACCCAACACGCATCCAAAGTTCCTACCTAAGATACACTCTTCCTTTCACCTCAATGAACCTATACACCTACCAACATTTTCCACAAAACCTCACGCTAATGCCCTTGAAACAGCAGTGCACACTTTTGATGTTCGCAGAGCATTGTCCTTTTACCTGGATAGAACAAAACCGTTTAGAAAACCCCCCTGATTTTTTGTCTCCACTACTCTGCGCTCACAGGGAAACACTATCTCTACACAGAGACTTTCCAAATGGATTGCTGACTGCATACGCCTTTGTTACCAACTGAGGCAAATACATCCTCCTACATCAATTAGGACACACTCTACTAGAGCTGTCTCCACCTCCACGGCCTTTCTCCATAATGTTCTGCTGTCTGACATATGTAAGGCAGCTACCTGGGCATTGAACTTTTCCTTCGCCAATCACTATGCTCTCATCCACACTGCAGCGTCCGACACCAGAATGGGTAGAGCTGTCTTGTCAACAGCCTTCTTGCTGGATCCGAAGTCCCAACAATCCTAAGTCACCTGAAGTGGAGCACCCACAGGGACATTTCTCTCGAAGAAGAGGAGGTTACTCACCCTGTGCAGTAACTGATGTTCTTCGAGATGAGTGTCCCTGTGGGTGCTCCACTACCTGCCCTCCTCCCCTCTACTTCGGAATTCGGAACGCACTCCATTGTAGAGGAGGAACTGAGGAGCCCAGGCCGTGCACGTGCTATTCAAACACTGACAGCTTGAGAGGCAGACACAGCACATGCACGGCCTGTACGGGTACTGGTGTAGAAATTTCCGATTGAAGGTGCTGGGACGCACCTTGACCTGAAGTGGAGCACCCACAGGGACACTCATCTTGAAGAATGTCAGTTACTGCACAGGGTGAGTAACCTCTTCTTCCCGTAAGGGAAAGGGGAGGGCTGGAGGAGAGCCAAGACCTGTGTTGGACAGCTCAACACCTCTGTCAGGGAGTCGGGCCCCAGCTCAAGTCGAGAAGTCTAGCCCTTCCTGCACCATGTCTGCCACGTCGGACATTCATAGAATCATAGAATATCAGGGTTGGAAGGGACCTCAGGAGTTCATCTAGTCCAACTCCCTGCTCAAAGCAGGACCAATCCTCAACTAAATCATCCCAGCCAGGGCTTTGTCAAACCTGACCTTAAAAACCTCTAAGGAAGGAGATTTCACCACCTCCTTAGGGTAACCCATTCCAGTGCTTCACCACACTCCTAGTGAAAAAGTTTTTCCTAATATCCAACCTAAACCTCTCCCACTGCAACTTGAGACCATTATTCCTTGTTCTGTCATCTGCTACCACTGAGAACAGTCTAGATTCATCTTATTTGGAACTCCCTTTCATGTAGTTGAAAGCAGCTATCAAGTCCCCCCTCATTCTTCTGTTCTGCAGACTAAATAATCCCAGTTCCCTCAGGTTTGGAAGAGTAATGTTACAGATCATAAAGAGCTATCACTTATTGAAGTCACTATTCTCATCCATGCTGGCTAAACTACAGTTACCATATTTGAACTTTCAAAAAAGAGGACACTCTGGGGGGGTAGCCCCGCCCCCTAGCCACTCCCTCACACTTCCCGCCCCCTGACTGCCCCCCACAGAACCCCCAACCCATCCAACCCCCCCTGCTCCTTGTCCCCTGATCGCCCCCTCCCGGGACCCCTGCCCCTAACCACCCCCGGGACCCCACCCCCTATCTAAGCCTCCCTTATCCTTGTCTCCAACTGCCCCCTCCTGAGACCCCCCCGCACCCTAACTGCCCCCCTAGAACCCCACTCCCTACCTGTCTCCTGACTGTTCTGACTCCTATCCACGCCCCCGCCAGACCCCAGGCCTCCCACGCCTATCCAACTGCTGCCTGTCCCCTGACTGCCCCCCCCCGAACCCTCAACCCATCTAACCCTCCCTGTCCCCTGACTGCCCCATCCCTCTCCACCCCCCCACCCCCTGACAGGCCCCCCCCAGAACTCCCGCCCCATCCAACCCCCCTGCTCCCTGTCCCTTGACTCACCCCACTCCCTGCCCTGCCCCACCCCAGCTCACCTCCACTCCGGCTCTGCCAGCTCCCCTGAGCATGCAGCCGCCCCGCTTCTCCACCCTCTCCCCCCACCCCCCGCTTGCCTCGAATCATCTGTTCGGCAGCAAGCCTGGGAGGAAGGGGGCGAGAAGCGGAGCGGCGCGCTCAAGGCAGCAGGCAGAGGTGGAGCAGAAGTGAGCTGGGGCGGGGAGCGGTTCCCCTGCGCTCCCTCCCCGGGTTACCTGCTGCGGGCAGCCCTCTCCACGCCCCCCTGCCCCAGCTCACCTCCGCTCTGCCACCTCCCCTGAGCGCTCTGCTTCTCTTCCCTCCCTCCCTCCCTCCCAGGCTTGCCGCGCAAAAGTCTGGGAGGGAGCGGGGTGGAGGGGAAAAGTGGCGCGCCTGGGGGAGGAGGTGGGGCCTGGGATTTGGGAAATGGGTTGGAATGGGGGTAGGGAAGGGGCGGAGCCGGGAGCGGGAGCACCCACCGGCACCAGCTAAAGTCGGCGCCTATGCCCCGCGCAGCGCTGCCAGCATGCTGAAGCTGCAAGGGAGGGGCTTTTGTTGCCGGAGAGGCCCCAAGTGAGCAGCTCAATCCGGCACGGCTGCTCTGTCAGCCTCTTTTTGGACTTTAAATAGCCGTCCGGGAGGAAATCCCGGACATTTTTAGCTTTTTACAAATTCCCCCCGGACGGCTATTTAAAGTCCCGAAACCCGGACGTATGGTAACCCTAGCTAAAGTTACTAGATAAATTAAATCCCAAATATAGAACAAGTTGCACTACACTTCCAGGAACATTCTGAATGATAGGGAATAAATAAATATATATATGTAATTCTAATGTCTTCTCCCCTGGCAACTAAATCAGAGGTTTCACATGCATTTTAACCTGAGTTTCAGTTCCCATATGTTTTTTCTAATCATGTAATGAATGTGTCATGGATTTACTTTAATGAAGAAGCTAGCTAGCTGGTCAGCATGTATGTAATGTTGTTAAATACCTTTTTCTTAAATCATGTGACAGATATGGCAATTTCCTGCAATATCTTTGGAAGATATTTTAAAATTAAGTTTAAATAGCTTTGGAGTCCATTGATCATAAAGGCAAAGTTGTTGTGTTATTGGGGGATTGCATGCAACTTCTCTGGGGTGAGACATGGCCAATGTAAACCCCTGGTGGTGTTTGAGTTTCAAAGGACTATTTTAAACAATGTACCAAATAAAACTGCACTTTTGGGATGAACGAAGTTAGGTGGGTTTCCTAGGAAATATCTGTGGGAGAGGAGAATGCAAATTCCCACGTCTGGACTCACCCTTTTGAAGCTACACCCAGCCTCTGAGGAGAATGCCGAGTAGGCCTGCTTAGGCAGTCTGACTTGCTGGAGAACTCTCTGTGTAGCCAGGAAACAATGTAGCCTGGAAAAACCCCAGTCAGGAGGGACAGAGACACAGGTCTCCACCCAAGAGAGGTGACTGCTACGGAGCTTGGAGTGGGTGCCCTTGCTGGACAACGGAGGGGGTATACTGGAGCAGTTGTCCTGAACTGTGACATACGTTAGTTGTTTTAAGTATGTTCAGCATTCCTTCCCCATCCTCTGCCCTTTTTTTGCTTTTGAATCATGGCAAGTAGTTGAGATGCTGCCATCTTCCTACAAAACACAGTACATCTTAGCCTGGAAGCGAGCACAGCTTTGCAAGATACTTTGTCATGTAACTACTTTCTTGACCATGTCCCATAAGGTTTTCCTTTGCCTTAAGGCTGGAACAATCCTGTGTCATATAGATCAGACTTCTCTTTTGTTCAGTCTCTTGAACCTTTTAACATCTGTTCATTGTCCTTGACATTAGAAAACACCATTTATGTGTTCTTCTTCCAGTTCTTCTGTCTACCTCAAATTGATCTGTTAGTGCACCAGATATTAGTATGTGTGTGGTGGGGAGGGGAGGCCCTGATGTTTAGCTTCAGTGCAGTTGGTAATCTTTTTCCGCACAAGGAGAGCTGCATTGGTTTGTTTCTTCCTGATGCGATTTCTAGAGTTTTTATTATGTTCATTATTTCTTTCTCTAGCTTCTAGTCTCCTTTCCCCCTAAAATTTCTCACTTCTGCTACCATCAATGCAGCTTCAGGGGAGCTGAGTCCAAAATGGTAGATGCTTGTGCGACCTGTGTGACTCCCATAGGATGGGATGGTAGTTTAACGTATTTATTTTATTGCACTGATTTTTACTAAGTGCTGCATCAGTTGCACAACACCTTCCATTTCATTCGCTTACTTTGATTTTAAACAACGCAGCTTATAGACTGCTTCCATATCTGCTGTTGTATAATGTCTTTCTCACTTCTCTATCTGAAAGTGTCTCTGTTTAGCTCCAACCTATGAGCTGGCTGTGCAGACTGGACAAGTGGTTGAAAAGATGGGAAAACTTTGTGTCAACATCGGAGTTGCGTATGCTGTCCGAGGGAATAGAAGTATGTTTGATTCGCTTTTCTCAGTAGATTTAAAAATAATCAATGTTAGTGTTAGTATTATGTAACATTTATATTCTAGAGGTCCCAGTCAAGACAGAGGACCCCATTTTTACTCCTGAGGGAATTCTGTGCCAAAAAAAATAAAAATTCTGCACACAATATTTTAAAATTCTGCAAATGTAATTTGTCAATAAATAAATGTGGAGGTTCCAGCGTAGCAGTGGGCAGCACAGGCCACTGATTGCATGTAGATAGGAGATCACCCTGCAGAACCTCCTCTCCCCCGCCTTCCCCCACAAGATAAAGGCTAATGTAACTTCTTCATCTCTCAGTTCCAAGAGGTACCAAGATTGAAGAACAGATAATAATTGGAACGCCAGGGAGTGTCCTAGATTGGTGTTTCAAATTGAAGCTGCTGGATGTGCAGAAGATCTCTGTGTTTGTGCTGGATGAAGCGGATGTTATGATTGACACACAGGGCTTCTTAGACCAGAGTGTCCGCATTCAGAGGTAATACTTTAGTTAGCCATCTGAATGCTGAAGGCAGAGTAAATAGTGGTTTAGTTTTCAAAATTTTCACTTTTAACTTGCAAATCAATTTATATCTCTGAATAATAGTTTTAGCTAAACCACTGCTGAAAAAACACTACATAATACTGTCCTAGTCAGATGTACTTGAAGGGGAAGCTAGAAAGAAACCTCCTTAAAGCATGACTAAAAAAGTGGTTGAGTCTACCTTCCTTATTTATACGCGCTTCCCATGGATGTGGCTTCAGATTTGGTACTTTCAGAGCATTTGGTCAAAAGGAAATTGGAAAAAAAATTGGCTTCTCAAGCACCCTTGTTTAAAGTTGTGTTTAAAATCAGCCTGGAACCCTCCAAATTCCCTTACAGTTGAGATGAAGAATTCCTTTGAATGTTAAAGGAAAGAGTGCTGGAAATTTCCCATTTCATGAACCTTTGACTTGAAAGCCTACATGAGCACTACTGTTTTATCTGCTGATCTTATAAACTCGATCTAAAATTAACATGGCTTTATGTGCATTATCAGTCCGCCCCCCCCATCTCCCTCACGCTTGAGAGCGTGAGCTACAACCCATGCCACAGTGTCAAAGCAACGTCCACACCGTTACTTTTAGTGTGCTAACATGAGCCCTGCTAACACAGGTCAGTGGACCCAGGCTGGGAGGCTTGCTGCCAGATGCAGTGTAGACATACCCTAAGAGCTTGTTTAACATTACAGCAGGGCTGTTATGATCTGTTCTGTTGATGGATCTCAACTACTTCCATGTAACTTGATTGCATGGAGATACCGCACTGGGATAAACCACTTGTCACCTTAGACGATCCTTGTAACGGATGGAAAAAATTCGTAATCATAAGGAAAGGAGTGTTGGCACAGGAATGTGAAGGTATTGTGGCTTGAGGCTGTTATCCGATAAAAACACCACACAATTTACTAGCCTTTCTCTTCTAGAACATTACCACAGCGTTGTCAGATGCTCCTCTTCTCAGCAACCTTTGAGGATGCCGTGTTGCGGTTTGCTGAGCAGATCATCCCTGACCCCAACATAATTAAACTCCGCCGAGAGGAGATGACCTTGACCAATATCAGGCAGTACTACTTTTTGTGTGAGAATAAACAAGATAAATACAAGGCCCTGTGCAATATCTATGGGAGCATCACTGTTGGCCAGGCTGTCATCTTCTGTCAGGTAAAGCTCTCCTGTCGTTGTTACTCATGCAGCAAAAGAACCAGATTACTGTTTTCATAGAAATTACAGTAAAAAATGACCCATCTGATATCAACAGAGTAAGGAGTTTTCTTATGGACAGTGCAAGAGGGCTTTTATCAGTGGGGTGTAATTTGAGGAATACTGCTAAACAATTGTTCCTCTACACTACACACACCCTTCCTCCAGACTCCTACAACTCTGCCCACCATGACTCCTCTTACCTTTAAGAGATGTCTACACCAAGCTGGGAATTACTCCTCCAGCTGGAGGTAGACAGAATGCACGGTCTTTGATGGAGCTAGCACACTAAAAATCGCACCGTGGCCGCAGCAGCTGCCCAGGTACAATCCCATCTGCGATCTTGGGTACATGCTCAGGTAGCTATCCCATGCTGCCATCTGTGCTGCTGTGGCCACACGGCTATTTTTAGCGCACTAGCTGAATCAAAGCTTGCACAGATCTGTCTACCCGAGCAGAGATTTATATCGCCCTGCCTCACTGTAGATGTACCTGATGCTTTTCTATGTTCTGTACTTAAAAGGTTATCAGGCGTCCCAGTTGCATACTTTGCTGGGTTCTTGTGTGACTTCTACATCAGTTTGCTGCGTGCTTCGGTACGCAGTGGACTCTTTGGCACCACATATCTCACTCTTGAGTATTTGGGATTTGCAATGCCCAAGATCCCATTGCATGCTAGAACATGAAACAATTCAATTGAGAGGTGCCGTGCATGGGCTCACAACAGAGGCAGCCGGGCTCCTAAGTTTATATTTGAAGAGAGGGAAGCGGTGGTAGGCTACAGAGCCCAGACCCACCACAGGCTCTTCAGGCTTGCTTGGTGGCTGACTTGGGTCAGACGTTTATAGAATGTTTATTCAGTTTCATTCCTGACTGTAGTAATCTTTCAAAAATAGTATTATTTTCCATCTCTCCCAGCAGTAGATGAAGCATATTACCCTGGATTCCACAAAGACACTTACAATAAGCCACACTTTACAGCTGTTTTTTATTGGTACCCTGCTATTTATTCTGAGTATATTTATCCTAAATAGGGTTTCTCACTATACTTCATGTTTAGGGCCCTACCAAATTCATGGTCATGAAAAAAGCGTCACAGAGTGTGAAATCTGGCCTTTTGTGTGCTTTTACCCTAAACTATACAGATTTCACGGGGGAGACCAGCGTTTCTCAAATTGGGAGTCCTGAGCCAAAAGGGAGTTGCGGGGGAATCACAAGGTTATTTAAGGGGTTTGCGGTATTGCCACTACCAGTGCCCAGTTCTGAAAGCAGCGCCCCGCCAGCAGCAGCGCAGAAGTAAGGGTGGCAATACCATATCATGCCACTCTTACTTCTGCACTGCTGCCTTCAGAGCTGGGCAGCTGGAGAGTGGCTGAGGGCCCAGCTCTGCAGTGCAGAAGTAAGGTTGGCAATACCATACCATGCCATCCTTACTTCCTCTGCCTTCAGAGCTAGGCTCCCGGCCAGCAGCCGCTGCTCTCTAGCTGCCCAGCTCTGAAGGCAGTGCCGCCACCAACAGCAGCACAGAAGTAAGGGTAGCAATACCGCACCCGCCCCGCAATAACCTTGCAAACCCCCCACTCCACTCCTTTTTTGGGTCAGGACCCCGTACAATTACAACACCATGAAATTTCAGATTTAAATAGCTGAAATCATGACATTTTTGACTTTTTAAATCCCCCTATGACCATGAATTTGCCCAAAATGGGCTGTGAATTTGGTAGGACCCTATTCATATTCTTTGCTTTAGGATCCAACAGGCCATGTGCACTTACTCTTAAAGTTCTCTGGTTTAGAGCAATCAACTGAATTTCACCCTTTGTGTTCATGAACATTGGGAATGCTGAGTCACTCGCTCTGTCAGACTACACTGTCCCAACCTGTGTTCTGAAAGGGCCAGATGAAGTGTCATTAGCCTCTCTAATTTCCTGCCCCTTATTACATTTGGTGCCAATTGACTTTTCCCACTCTGGCTCTCTGCCAGCACACACATTATTATATTAGGTATACTGAGAAGTTATAGATAAGTCAGAGCCCCCGGCAGGATTCCATTACACCAACTGCTCTTTGTCTATTTCACCTGCTGTTGTTGGCCCAATTTGTTGTCCTTTTGGAGTCCTGACCTATATTGTGTTGTCAGGAAACATATCATCAGCTCCTAACCAGTTTCTTCCTCCAGGCTCCTGTGTGAGACTGGCTGCGCCCAACTCTCACAGCAGATCCCAGAGAAAATCTTTCCCTCCCTGGTTTTGGTGAAACGGGAAGAGACTAGAAAACCAGCTGGAAACCTGCATAAAAGAATTAAAGGAAACAAACAGAACTGAGGCTTTTAATCTTTGTATTTTCTAAATTCAGCTACTTAATGTTGTAGTATTAAAAAAAGAAAAGAAAACCCAACCCCTGTGTAGAGCAATTTTGATAATCAAACACTTCAGGTTGTTTAAATGTAAGTCAGTGACACACACGTGCATGCACACAAGAATCCAAGACACAATTTCTTTATTGGAACTTTTAGTTCTCTATCTACTGTATTTAAAGGCGAGGGTTCAGAATTTCACAGTAGTAACCACTTAGCACCAGCTGAATACATCCTGTTTAAGTGGAATTCATGCTAGTTCTGTCTTCGCTAAACAGTAGGCCATTACCATTCCCTTGTATTCAGCTAAATCTTTCCTGAAGCCATCCTAATTTAATTTGTCTCCGTTTGGTCTATAGACGTGGTCCATAGCTTTAACTAATTTTTTGTTTTCCAGCTGGTTTCAGCATAATCACTTTTGCTCTTTTTAGAAACAGAAATAGCCTTAGAGCAAAGTCCATGGACATCTCCCTATATCCAGTATTTCTCAAATAGTGGGGCCTGAGTGGGCTCCCAGAAAAATTGATGGTGTGCTAGTAGGACTTGGACTGTCAGCCCACAGGTTCTGCCTGTGAAGTGCCAGACAGACACTCCTCTGAAATGCCATGAAAAAAGGAATAAAGTATTTTAGGGAATACATAAGTATGATGTTTGCAAGTGATTTAAAAGGGAGGGAATATGTTTCCTCCCAAGGAGATTTTATCTCATGTACTTTCTTCCTGCATTTGTTTTTAGACTCGTAGGAATGCCAAATGGTTATCGCAGAAACTGAGTCAGGATGGGCACAAAGTGTCTGTCCTGAGTGGGGAGCTGACAGTTGAGCAACGGGCAGCTGTAATCCAAAGGTTTCGTGATGGAAAAGAGAAGGTCCTTGTCACAACTAATGTCTGTGCTAGAGGTATAGTCTTTAGCTAATCCATTTGTTTCTCGAAGTATTACGGTACTGAGAGCTTTGTTTTTTGAGATGGGGTACACACAGGGCATGCAAGATTATTATTGTTCTGCATTACGTAATCCACCATGCACACCGAAAACCCACTGTGGGGTGCAGAAGATGATGACAGCTGCTTGGAATCCTGTAATCTCTCGCATATAGAAACCTCATCATAAGCTTTTCTGCTACACTGTTGTCACACACAGTGTTGGAGTCCAATGGTCAATTGGTGGGGTTTTGTGGATTTCTAGATATAAATTCGAGTGTTTGGCAGAGCAAATGCTGATTCCTATAGCTTGCAGAAATAACACCAGACTGATTTCTTATTCCAGCCAGATCAAGTTAAAAATTGTAATTCTGTTTATAACCCCTTTGTATACAGCTCAGTGCCTGCTTCTCAGGATGGTGTTGCTTGTAGTGACTTTGAAGCCTTATCTACAGTAGCAAACACTTTATAGCCATAATTCACAGCTGGTACCACACAGTGGTATAAATACCTGAGTCCTGTTTACACTAGAGCTTCCACAAATGGCGAATTACAGTTGTGAAATTGCTAATGTAGGCAGTCAAAATTTGCATGTGTTACAATTGCCCTGTCAGAAAAGTCAGTCACAACAAATATAGTAGAGGTAAAGGCAGATTTTCTTCAGTAAATTGATCCTTTGGGTAGAGATTTTCATCCACAAAAACCCATTGAGATAGTGCTGGGTATAAAAACTATACAATATACACTCATTAAACTAAAAGACCTTATTAGAATGTTGTTAGAAAAAATAAATATTTGAAAGTCAGGGAGTTCAAAGTTGAAATTCCATAAACAGCTTAACTCTGTTCTCGTATTCCATCACAATGTGTGTAATCTTCATAGCAATACAGAGAAGTTTTCCTGGTTTTGTTTTAAAGTAGTTTAACATTTTAAAATGACCAATGGAAAAAGTAATGCAACATGTATGTATATCAGCTGTCCTTGTCCTCTCTGGAATGGTAAGGGTCAATCGGGTCTGCAAACAGTGTTTATGGAATGGATGGGGTCAGGGTAGGTATTTAGCTTTAGCTTTTATGTGAGTGCCAGAATGGCAAACATGCATAAAAAAGATGCTTGATTATAGTGGTTCTTGTCTGTATAGAGAAGTGGCCAAGTTAAATTGCCCTTTCTGGCCTGTAATGGAATGATGACTAGAGGTGGAGGATGCTTGTGAATTCAAGCGAGAAGTAAAATGTGAAAACGGTCATTGTTTTAAGTAAGTAAAACTCATTTATTCTTGTCTGAATATCAGTGACCACATAGGATAATTTTCAGAAACCTTCTTGATCCATTGCTAGCTTTCAGCACTCAGCAGCTGACTTTCCAGTGATCTGCTGCATTCCATCTTTCCATCTCCTCGCTTGTCATCCTCTACTACAGTGACCTGTCACCATTCTTGCCATGACAATTTTCTCAAGGTTATTTCCATCTCTGTGCCTGAAGTGACCAAAGTACATAAGTTTGTACCTGTTGACTTCTTACAACATGGTCCTATTTTCCCCAATAATGCTTCTAACGTAAGCACTCCTCTAATTTTCTGTCCAGGAGATACTCGAGAGTCTTTGCAAGCAGCACTACATTTCTAAGGCTTCCGTTTTCTTGTCAGCAGCATTAATTTCCAATGATTCACCTCCATGGTTTGCTACTGAGAAAATTAAGCTTTTCACCAATTGAACCTTTGTACATTTCAGGATGCCACGGTTTTTCCACACATTCATGTGGGAGGCTTAGCTGAGCGAGTCATTCCTAATCTTCTGATTTCTTTGGAATTCTTTCTCTGGTTGGATATGTTTGATCCCAGATAATTGAATTCATCTACTGCCTCTACAACTTGATTGACAATTGTGGTGTCCGCTTGCATCCTGGTTTTGTTAATCGTGTGTTTCACGTATTCAGGGATAGTCCCCATTCCTCACTAACTGTCCTTTGCAGATGCCAACATTCATTGCGTTCTATCAGTAGTTGGACTAAAGAGCGTCATTGTGACTGTGGTTTCTGGAGGGGCCTCACTGATATTGTTCAGTCAGGACAAACTGCAAAGAATAGGCCAGACTATCCCCCAAATGGTGGTTTATTCTAATAATTACATTCACCAAGCCAGCAACAAAACAGCTTCTACAACACCTTACTCGTTACCCAGAAGCCAAAAACACAACTCCCCTAAAGCAATCCAGCCTTGGGATCCCAAGTCAAATATGGTGAGGATTACTTAGAATCTTATTCATCATATATAAAGTTTTACCAATCTCAAGAGATTGGACACAGTACCCACAAGGTCAATGAATATTTCACGTTTTACCCAAATACATGCTTACAGCCAATTCTTATTAACTAATCTAAGATTTATTAAAACAAAAATGACTTGTTGTGGTTAGAAAATCATTATACATACAGATATGAATGAAGGTCTTAGGTCAGTTTCATAGCAGAGATGGTAAGCTGCAGAGTTGTAAAAAGTTTTTCTAGAATCAGTTCCATAGGCTATAGTCCATGGGCAGTCTGTTTACATTTTTCCGTGAGAAATTGCAGAATAATCCAGAATGGAGCTGGAGACCTCAGTCTTGCGACGTAACCCTCTTCTGACAAAGTCCAAGCAGAAGCTGAGCTGATAAACCTCTTGTCACAACAGGCATTCCTTGGATGAAGAATAGATGAAGAATAATTTACATTGTTGCTTTGAAGTCTGTTCCTATTTCTTATGTACACACAGGTAATTAGTTGGATTGATTAGAACAGGCAATTAACCATTCAAAGGTTACAGATATCTTACTACGAACTTCAAAGGGCAGGTCTACACTTTCAGCCGGGATCAAAGCTCTGAGATCAATCCACCGGAGGTCGATTTAGTGGATCTAGTGAAGACCCACCAAATCGACAGCAGATTGCTCTCCAGTCAACCCCTGTACTCTACCCCCGACGAGAAGAGTAAGGTAAGTCTTCGACCCTCCGCAGTGTAGACCCTGTGGTAACTCAACCAAAGGTACGTTGACAGTCCTGTTGGCCTTTTGGCCAGTATTGGGTACTTTTGAGTAGTCAGTGAAACACATGATCAATGGGTGAATGTACTCCCTATGTTTTTTCGATGATGTGATCTACGTTCACAATTTGATCACATGTGCCTTGTTCCTCTCTGAATCCAGCTTGTGGTGGTAGTTCTGCTTCTATCATTCACTTAACGCAATCCGGATTATGTAGAGCAGAATTTTGCTCTCATGCAACATCCAAGAGATGATATAACTGTTACTACACTCTGTTATGCCTCCTTTCTTTGGTAAGGGCAGAAAGACTCCCTTCGTCTACTCATTCTGCCAATTTCTAGTCATCCATACATTGCTGCAAATTTTCCACGTGCGATCAGTCCTGCAGTCACCGATCAGACTTGCTGGTATGTTATGTGCCCTGGGTGCTTTCCCAGGCTTCATTTTCATTATATATTCACCCATTCCATTTCAGGATTGATTGGAAGTCTTTATCCATTGGACACTTGATCTCCAGCATTGCTGTGTCATTATGTAGTTGATTTGTTCTTTTTCATACTGTCAGATGACCTCCATCTGTATATGCATCTGTCGTACTGGATGTAGATAGTGTTTGTAATGACCAGGTGATTAGCGCAGCAGAATTCAATTAAATACCTTCCTCTCTAATTTTGTAAACCCAGACCATTGTTTCCCACTACTTCTTTTTGAGAGCTTATAATTCCAACTTTTGCATTCAGGTCCCCCATTATAAGGGAGATATCTTTGCTTGGTATTTCAATGTCTCTTCAAGCTGTTCATAGAACTCACTGATCACATTGTCATCAGCTGCTTTTGTAGGAGTGTACACCTGTGTGATCAACATGTTGAATGGGTTGGTTCAAAGAAGAATTGTAATAACTCTGTCACTGATTGAGTTATCTCCAAATACACACTTTGATGTCTCCTTAGATTGAAAAAAAGTGGGGTCACACTTATCTTATTTTCTCCGATCCTGAATAGTAAGTACACTGTGAATTCATCCATCGTCATGAAATGGCCCCTAGCATTTTAATTCCCTTACAGCTCCGAGACTCCACATATATCTATCTTACATTGGGAACCTGATGGAGGAAATGCCATCAAAAGGTGGAAGAGTTAAATCAGGGAGTTAACCAATGGCAGCCACAAACCAGAGGGAAGGCAGCAGGAAACCACCCTCTGAACTTTCCTGGCAGAACAAAGGCAAAGTGTCAATCAATGTGCGGTGCTGTATGGTGAGACTCCCAGGTCAGAAGGCGCAACAGATTATACTAGGGAGGAGGTTCCGGCCATTAAGAGTACCAGTACCAGTATGATGGTGCTGTATCAAATCCTCCAGGTAGTACAGTGCCTGATGTTTACTGAAGGAAAAGTTACCTGGACCTTTTGTAAACAAATTATCAGAGTAGGCATGTAAAATGTGAAGAGTGCATAGGGTCTGACTTCCTCTCTGCCTGGGAGTGCTCGACCCCCCCATGCCCCCACCTTCACTCCACCCCTTTCCCCAAGGCCCCACCTCGGCTCTGTCTCTTCCCACTCCTGCTCTGCATCCTCCCCCGAGCACATCCCATCCCCGCTCCTCCCCTCCCTCCCAGCACCACTGGAACAGCTGATCACAGTGTGCAGGATGCACTGGGAGGGAGGGGTAGGGGGAGTTGATCAGCAGAACTGCCGACAGGCAGGAGATGCTGGGGGGAGGAAGGAGCTTTGCTGCCAGTAGGTGCTAAGAACCCACTAATTTTTTTCCATGGGTGCTAGCACCCACAGAGTCGGCACCTATGGAGTATGTATGAAGGGATGCTCATCCTCGTGACCAAAGAATTGGAAAGATGTACGATAGATACGGTTTTAACTAAGGAAGATTAAATTCTGGGATTGACAAACCCAGATGTGGAAGGCAAGAGAGCAAGATCTAGCTGCTCTGGTTGTGTTGATGACCCTATGTAGAGAGTTGTCTGCCCATTAGTATTTAGAGTACAGGGTGATATAATGGGAGTACGTGGTTCATTTTTAGGAATGTAGAAATGAAATATGCGGGGTAAGGAAATCAGAGGCACAGAGAGAGGTTGGGTACGAGTGGTGGATGGAACTAATTGCTAGTGGAACCCAAGCTCTGTATATCCTGACCACCTAGACTTTAAAACTACAGTGTTCAGCTGAGGTTTTCTTTGTTTAAGGAAGATGTTTTCAACCTTAGCTATCTGAATTTTTGTTTGGGATTTCCTTGGTGATTCTCAATTTTGATGAGTAGCACAATTGCAATATATCTAAAATATCATGTTGATGCTTGTTTTTATGAAGTTCAGATATTCCTCTAGTTTTTCTGGTGCATAACTGTTTCTCTGAAGACTCTCTAAACTTATGAACTTCCCTGCATAATTCGTTGCATTAAAAATTGTATGAATTTTCCTATGCCTGAACAGCTTCCTTCCTCCTGGGACTTACAGAATTTGCCAAATTCATAAGCCAAGTTTCTAAGAGCCATGAAGCAAGCTAAATTTTGTAGTTCTGCTCAGATTTTGCACAGGGGTGTTAATTTCCAGATACAACTCAAATTATTCTCCTCATTAGGGGAAGGAAAAACTTGTTTGAACATTGAGGACAAATCCTAAGGAAAAAACCCCCAAACTTGCTGTTTTTAGACCAAGTGATTTGTGAAATATACATCTTTAAAGTTAGATCGCTTGAAGAATGAAAAGCTCACTTGTTTGTTTCATATCCCCAAAATGTCAGATTAACTCAAACTTTAAAAAAATCTGAGGCATGCAGACAGTTTTAATAAAAATTGCAGAGTGGAGAGGTGCAATGTGGGGCTTATAATGGGAACTGTCCTACAACTTTAACTATAAACACAACGAGGAGTCCGGTGGCACCTTAAAGACTAACAGATTTATTTGAGCATAAGCTTTCTTGGGTAAAAAACCCCACTTCTTCAGATGTGCAGTTTTTTACCCACGAAAGCTTATGCCCAAATAAATCTGTTAGCCTTTAAGGTGCCACCGGACTCCTCGTTTTTGTGGATACAGACTCACGTGGCTGCCCCTCTGAAACTTTAACTACGGAGTCGGAAAAGAAAGCATCACTAGACTGGCACTAAGGGTAGAGCATGGAAACATTAGCTGGCCCCACAGCAAGCAGGAAGATCGCTCCACCGGCTCAGCGTGTGCAGAGTCATTCTTTCCATAAGGGTATCCCTGTCTGGGCTGTCTATATTGGCTCTGGTGGGTAAAGTGGGAAAGCCTCAATTGGTGCTTTGCGTTGCATCGCCTTCCAGTCCAGACCAAGCTGGTTACTTTCATTGTGTGATACCCACTTATTAATAAGAAAATCAAATTTCCTTCTTGAATACCAGTTTGTTAAATTTTTCTGGTCCCCAAACATACATGAGTATTGGCCAATATTTTTTCCAAATCTTTGTCTACGCTACCCCTCTTCCCCCACCCCCTCCCGCCCCAAATTTTTCACTGTAGCTACTTCTGGTTCAGTTCCCTGGTGAATAGTAATGGTGAAAACTCTAGTATGAGCAAGATAATCTTGGCCAGCCACTATCTTGTTTAGACCTGCCCAGAGCGAGGTTAACAAACACTGGTAGTCATTGGAAGCAGTCGATTATCAACAGCTAAGATGAACCAGTGGTAGCAACAGTGGGAAATTTTAGGCAAGGGTTAATGTAGATGTAACCTGAGGACCTATGTCTTCTCAGATACAAAAGGTTCTGCTCACACTCTGGGCGTTACCACTTCTCTTCACCCCATTTTTCAAGGTAACTTGCTTAGGATTTTCAGAACACGTTTGAAGTGAGCATATAAATTGGGTAGCCCCCTCCCAGCTGAGTGTTCCAAGCCAACAGTAATAGTTATTCTCGGTTCTCCTTTGGGCAGGAAGTACTGAGATAACTACAATAGGCAGAAATGAAACTGCACACATTGGTCCTATTGTTAATGGTTTTAATGGCCATGGCCTATTTCAGGTGCAATAGCAGGTGCCTTAGGAGTTCATCAGTGAGTTCTCTCTTTCTCTCTCATCCTTTCTTAGGTATTGATGTGAAACAGGTCACGATTGTTGTGAATTTCAAGCTCCCGACAAACCAGTTGCAGTGTCCAGACTTCGAGACCTACCTACACCGCATAGGGCGAACAGGTCGTTTTGGGAAAAAGGGCCTAGCCTTCAACATGGTGGAAAGACACAACTTACCACTGCTACACAGCATCGAAGAGCACTTCAGTAAGTACAGTATCCCCATCAAACCTGCACTGCACGTATAAAGCATGTGGAAGTTGGCCGTAGTAGCAACATGGAAATCACTGATGCCACAGTGAACTGTGTATTGTATTACACACACAACTATGTTAAAAGTACATTCGTGAAGGTTGCAAAGTCAAGCACTCAAAAATGAAGAAATGCCAAAATTAGGGTTGCCTGTGCAACCTTGGTCTCCTTGTGCATATGCATTATGATAGTTTGTAATTACAGGATTACATACGTTTTTACCACAGGACCCTTCCTCATGCAGTGCACGGGTTAGATCAGGTGTCGGCAACCTTTCAGAAGTGGTGTGCCGAGTCGTTAAGGTTTCGCGTGCCAGTAATACATTTTAACGTTTTTAGAAGGTCTCTTTCTATAAGTCTATAATATATAACTAAACTATTGTTGCATGTAAAGTACATAAGGTTTTTAAAATGTTTAAGAAGGTTCATTTAAAATTAAATTAAAACGCAGAGCCCCTCGGATCGGTGGCCAGGACCCGGGCAGTGTGAGTGTCACTGAAAATCAGCTCGCGTGCCGCCTTCGGCACACGTGCCATAGGTTGCCTACCCCTGGGTTAGATGGTACTCATTTAATGAGCAGCTGTTCTGTGTTTTCTCAGTGTTCAGTGTGTGGTCCCAGGCTTTACTCTACGCTTGCTCTGAAGATGGAATTATTAATTTCCTCACAGGCTTTTCAGTGGTGCTCCTCACTATAGCACCTGTGTGCTGCACAAACATTTATTTATTTATTTCACGACTGCCCCGTGAGATGAATGGAGTATTATCCCCATTTTACAGGTAGGGAACTGAGGCGTAGAGAGATTAAGGTCAAAGTATCTATTAATTTGGGGTGACCTGCTTAGGACCTGATTTTTTCAGAGTTTTTTCCTTTACATTATGTCGCACTTCGTATGTTCGAAGCCCAGCTCCCATTGACTTCAGTTGCATCTGTGAGTGTTTAACCCTTCTGTAAATCCGACTCCAGAGCAGTGAAACTCAGACTACGGCTCAGGAGCTGCAAGTAGCTCTTTGCAACGCATAACATTAAAACTGTGATTTAATTATTAACCAGTCCATTGGCCGAGAACCTGTGGCCCCACCTAGGAGCCGGACCTGCTGCTCGCTGCTTCTGGGGCGCAGCGTGATGTCAGAACAGGTAGGAACTAGCCTGACTTAGCTGGGCAGCACTGCCGATGGGACTTGTAACGGCGCAGTTGGTGGTGCTGACCAGGGCTGCCGCAACCCAGTACTGGGTTGCGACCCACAGTTTGAAAACCATTGCTCTAGGGCAACATTCATCTGCATGAGACCATCCTTTATCTTCCTGCAGTCCAACTGCCTCCGATATTACATACTTTCAGCAAATGAAGCAGGGGTCCCACAGATAAGTCCGCTTCAGTACACAACCCTCATCCATCCCCCGAGCAGGTCCCTCCTGTGCACTGAACGAGGCAGGGGTCTCATGGAAAAAGAGTATGTGATCATGTAATTAAAGACTGTATCATAGTGCATTTGCGCAAGTGAGTTGAATTAAGGTTGCATAGGCAACCTTAATTCTGGCATTTCCTAACTTTTGAGTGTTTGATTTTGCTGCCTTAACATCCTTTTTAACGTAGGTTTTTGTGTAATTTCCTGGGTTTTTGAAAACGGAAACTGAAAAACAAATTCCATCATGCGAAATCTTGGGTCCATTCCAGGCTCTGGTGTGTGCTCCAGTGGGCACAGTCTTATCTGCCTATTCCTCCAAGCTTGACCCCATCTGCCCCATCCTTTCAAACCTTTCCCTGCCAAGTCCTGTCTCTTCTCCTAGTCTCATTCCTTGGGTTTCTCATCTCAGTACCAGTCCCTTGCATAGCAATCCTAGTCTCACTCCTCCCAATTCCCAGTCCTCTTGCTCAGCCTGTCCCAATTCCCTCCCTCCCAGATTGTCATGTGATCTTTCTCCCGCAACCCCAGACTCCCTATCTAAGTCTCTTTGCCCATCCAGGCTCAGTGCTGCTTTTGCACGCTGGTCTTCTCTTCAGATTTGTGTCCTCCCCATTGGTTGCCATTCTTCTTGCCCTTATCCCTATCTATTTGCCCCCCAGATCTGGCTCTTGTCCCCTCTGTGTTGGAATCCAGCAGCTTCCTCTTCTGTGCTGCCTGGGCCCAGCAGGGGGGTCATTGAGATTTTAGGAGGGCGTCGTCCTACTAGGTGCCCAGCTCAGAGCTGCAATTGAAGGGAAAGTCCTACTCAGGTTCAGCTGGAGCATGCCCAGTGTGGACAGATTCTTTGGTGAATTTTGTTGTTAAAATTGCACATGCTCAGTAGACTTCTGCAAAGTGATTTTTCAGAGATGTAAAACTTGGCCAGATTTGGGCGGATTTTCATGGGGATGGCAAAAGGCACATTCCCTAACACAAAGGTCATCCCCTTTCAGAATTCAAGTCCCTGGTCCAAAGCACTTTAAAGTAGTTCAAAGATAAGGGCACCAGAATTTTTTAACATGAGCAACAAGTATTTTCCCTAACCTTTTCCTGGAAGCAGCTGAACTTCTTTGGCTGACATTTCAAAAACAATAACAGTAAAAAGTCAGCCCGAGGCAGACATCAGCCATAGAAAACTTCATCCCAAGTGGCTAGGCTGCCGAAGTTACAAGCAACTGAAAACAGGGTCTTATAATGGAAAGTGTTGTGCAACCTTAATAGGTGTTACTGCTAGCCCCTGTTATAATTCTGTTATTACATACTGTTTAGAATGTACAAGGCGTGTGTGAGCAATACCATAGTAAATGAGAACACTTATTGTTTAGAACAAAAACAGGGACTAAACACACCTCACTTCCCCCCTCTAGGGGGCACTTTCCCAAATTAGATTTACACATCTCAGTCACTAGGGCAGACCCTGGCTCCCTCACCTGATGTAGAAAGCAAGCCAAGTGCTAAGGAGGTAGGGCGGGAAGTGTCATGAATTATAAGAGACCTCAGAGGGAATCCTGTGTTGCTGAGGATGGAAAGGGGGAGGAAACATACAACTGTGTGTAGCCTTTCCCAGGTGAAAGAGAGGCTCTTCACTGAAGATGTCTTTGGGGAAATTCTAGTAAGGAAGGGGGAGCTAGAGTGGGTCTAGAAATGCCAAGCCAAAGTAAGGATGCCTCAGGAAGTGATGGGAGTAAAGTTGGATTGGGGAGAAAGAGCAGAACCCACATGGAACGTTATCAACATGAACTATTACTTCAGTACTAGTGGAGTACAGCCGGGAGAGGCAGCAGGTGCAGAATGAACTGGAGGTGCAAAGCGGATGGGAGTGGTAATGGTAAGAGACTTCATTGAAGAGATGGAGGGGTCAGGGCTCCACCATCCCATGCCATCTGCAATTCAGTATGCTGCTTTGTAACACTCCAGCTAAAGTTCTGTGTTCAGTTTTTTGGACTCCTCAGACTAGAAGGGTTTGATAAACTGCAGAAAATTCAGGGATGGGCAACAAACTGCAGCATTAGAAGGTTCTTGTGGATGTGTGGTCAGTTTGGAAGAGGGGAGAAGATAATGGAGTTCTTATTCTAAAGGGACATGGGGAAGTTATTTCAGGGGCTCAATGAGGCAAGAATCAGAACAAAAGTCTCAGGAAATCCAATCTGCTTATGAAGAATATATCCAAAGAATCAGGTGGTTGGGGGAATCCTCTCCTTGGGCAACTTGAGATGCCGCCACTGTGTTCACAAAGAAAATTGGACTGAATGCTTGAGATGCTTATGCAGAAGCAGCCCAAGAATGGGTCATCCAGCATCTCCGCCACAATCTACAAGGGCCACTTCCAGCTTTGACACACAAATCTTATCCACGTTAAAGGGAAAAAACTGTTTGATGTAAGAGGGGAAGTTGTCTTCTGCCTGTGTACTGCCAACTAGGAATGTTCTCACACTGTGCTTTGTTGCTCGCCTGCTTGCTTAGCACAGCTTCTCGATGTGAACGATTAGAAGCTGTTACTGTGGTTAGAACTCGTGACATGGCAAAGGGCAATGTCATCAAATGCTCATTTAACCTGTTTGACATTTTCATACTGGTTTTGGATGGTTTCAGTCCAAATGTATATTTTTCTGAGACAGGAAGCAAGAAAATGGTCCAAATTATCCCTGCCTTGTAAAAAGGCATTGTGTTTTCAGGAAGTGCTTGTATGTCCAAGTCTAGTCATGTGTGGAGTTAGCAAAATGAGCCTTGCTGTGGATTCCTATGGTATTAAAAGCTGAGGGGAATTAATGTAGGATAATCTGACTTTTCTTCTTTTTAGCCGCTTTAATGCTGTAAACCTGAGCGTAACTTTGAGATTGAGAAAACAGTCAATTATTTAACAAGAATAATGCTTTGTATGTGGAACTCTTCATTTTCTAAGGGTACGTCTACACTACCCGCCAGATCGGCGGGTAGTGATTGAGCTATCGGGGATCGATTTCTCACGTCTAGTGTAGATGCAATAAATGGATCCCCGATCGCTCTGCCGTCGACTCCTGTACTCCACCGCGACGAGCTGCGGAAGCAGAGTCGACGGGGGAGCGGTGGCAGTCAACCCCGCGCCGTGAGGACGCGAGGTAAGTCGACCTAAGATACGTCAACTTCAGTTACGCTATTCTGGTAGCTGAAGTTGCGTATCTTAGGTCGATCCCTCCCCCTCCCCTCAGTGTAGACCAGGCCTAAGTGTTTCCAAACATTCCCTAATCTCCACAACATCCCATCAGAGTAGGTAGGGTTGGTGAAGTAAGGTAACAAGGGATGTGATTGGATCTATCAATCTAACCGCCTCTGCTGTTTTTAACTTATGAGAAGTTCCCAATGTGCATCATGCTTGTATAGTAGCCTCATGTTGGCAGCTGCCTTAATCCTGTTTACATTGTGCTTCTCAAAGTTTATTTGACTATCAATTGAAGCACTTTGACTGGAAATACGATACTGAACACTTAGTCGGATATTTCCGTCCAAAAATAAGGTTACGTGTGTGCAACAAAATATACTGTAACGTTTTGCAGAATGGCTCCTAACCAGAATTGGTCCGTACCCCTTTTGAGAATACAAACACCATTACCCATTCCAATTATTGTAGCAATGCCTCAGTTCGGTAGATGGTGGCGACTGACATCCCTAAAGACTGAGATCTTCTGTCCGCAAGACAATTGTAGCATGGACAGTAACAGCACAGCTCCCTCATGCACTTCTGCCACTGTGCCATGCCCCAACCTAGAGGAATGATCTTCACAGGAAGTTCTGCCTAGACTGCCAGCAGTTCCAATAGTTACGTTGGTGTTTGCATCAATGTTATTGACTTGGTTACTTACATACACATGCATAAATCAAATACAGAAGAATGTATAGTTGGTACAGCCCCTGATGTGATTAGAAATATGCTAATCAAGTTATAGCCTTAGTTATCAGTGCCTCAGTGAAATATATTGAGGGTCTCCATTTAATTACATGAGTTGAGTTAAAATAAGCAGAGCAAAAACCAAACACACATTAAGGTTTCTGACCCTTTTAGTAGCCATAGGAACCAGGAAGCACCTAAAGTGACCAAGTTGCTGCACAGCAAACACCAGATTCACAGCTACGAACCACTGAATCTGCTGTAGCTGGCGCAGCCATGACACTTACCTGGAATCTGGGCCACCATCCGTTATTCAGTCATTTCATAGAGCCTGGTCAATGACAGTTGTTATAACTAAGCAGAAGTATTGTTTCAGGGGCACTATTAAGTGCATTCTACGGGAATTATTACAAATAGCGAACGTCAACATCTAAATTGTAATATTAACTAATGTAGAACATTTGACAGACACTACCAACTATGTTGTGCAGTATTTGTCTCACTTTTTTGTGAAATATCCTTCAGGTTCTAAAGATCTTTCTAAATCTACCACTCTCCCTAAGACTGCTTAAAAATCTAACCGACTTCTATGTCCTTGCTGTGAGTGGCCCTACTAAATGTGTGCTCTGCTGCTGAAGCAGAGGGTGTGCTAGTTGAGTGCTGTTTGCAGACCAGAATGTAACTCTTTACTTGGTCTCTTTTTTTTCTTTCTTAGAGACCAAGATTAAGCAGTTGGACCCAGATGACATGGATGAGATAGAGAAGATTGAATCTTAAATAAACCAGGGGTATTTGGAGTCAAAGGGAGATTTTCTTTAACCTAGACCTCAATATTTTTTCTGTTTAAAAAATTGAAATAGTTTAAGTGAAATGTATTGCCATGCTTGGAAATGATGATACAGTATCCTCCATCATAAAGAATTCAGGAAAAGAAAAAGAAACTTCAGAATGGTTCCTATTTTCCCCTTCTCATGGACTCCTGTGTTTTTGTCTAGTATGTTTCGTTTCCAAGATATTGGCAGGTTTAATAAAAAGCACAGGAGGATATTCCCTCATCTGACCAAGTTTCCCTTTCCCACATCATTCCCAGGGTACATCTCCATCAAAAGTAGTGAAGCAAGTTGTTCAGATGAATTAAACGGCCAACACAAAACTGACATCTATATGATAATTGACACCAATCATTAATATAACTAGCCACTGGATGGCAATGGTTGCTTTCACAGTCATGGATGAGGCAACACTGGCGTTCCTGCAGAGGAATAATAAAGAAACCACACTTCCCATTTTAATCATCAGGCCTTGCCTCTGCTCTCCTATGTTATATCAAGAATTAAAATAATACATGTGCTTGTTAACTTCCTTTCCACTAGATGGCAGCATTACTTCATAAACATAACCTGCCCTGTAGCTCTGAGCATCACAGACTTCGCATTTAACTTGGGGAACTAAGTTTTCTTTTATTTCGGAAATATTGTTTTGAGCCTGAAGTTAAAATCTTTTTAGCTGATCCAAGATTACCTCAGGACAGAGAGAAGTCAAACCTTCCTGAGCCACTAAAATCTCTCAACTCTGACCTACCTCTTAAAGACTCTGGACAGGGAATCAAGTCCGCTTTAGAATTTTTTGAATATTTCACTTAAACAGTATCTCTCAAAGATATTTCAACAATACAGAAGGTTTTTAGAACTATTTTCTCTATCAACTGTGTTACTGAAATATTTATCCACTGCTTTACCTGTTCTGCTCCTTGTTAGATACACCGACAATGGAAAGTAGAAAGAAGAACAGGAGTACTTGTGGCACCTTAGAGACTAACAAATTTTTCATGAGGTTGATGGATTTCCACTCCATACGGCTAAATGCAGTGCCTTGCATAATGACAGGTTTCAGAGTAGCAGCCGTGTTAGTCTGTACTCCTGTTCTTCTTTTTGCGGATACAGACTAACACGGCTGCTACTCTGAAATGGAAAGTAGGTGTATTAAATGGCTCATTTGTTCCTCAAAGTCAGTTTCTTACTTTGAGTTTATTTCTTCTCACATCAGTACTACTGGAGAGAACTCCGTGCAAGGGATGATTCAGTGGTTGAGAAATAGCTTGGGACTCAAGATGTGGGTTCAATTCCCTGCTCCACCACAGACATTTGTGTGACCTTAGGCAAACCATGTAGCCGCTCCGTGCCTCAGATTCTCCATTTTAAAGTGACAGTAATAGTGCTTCTGTACTTTGTGGTGGTGTGATGTACTCAGTTAATACAGTAATGGGCTCTATAGAAGTACCGGAGAGAATTACACCCAGAGAGAGTTGAGGAACTAGTTACTCTAGAGCCAGACATAATGCAAGCAATTGCTGTGTGTCGAGAGCTTGCACAGCTCTATTCAATGCACCTGAAGCTTGACCTGCAGCACCTCTTTGTGTGTGTTTCTAATATGCCCATCACCGTGATATGTGGCCTAAATTGTCTACAAAGATGCAAGCTTTGCTCTTCTGTGGTCTGGGTGCTGTTGAGTCTATTAGTGGCAGTTATTTCCGTGAGAGGTCACCTGCCCCTTCTTCTCTGCTGCATCACAAAGAGAGGTGATAGTGGGAAAAGTGCAATGCCTAAAAGGATGTCAGGTTTATCTGAATGAGTTCCACAGTTGCAGACCCTCTGCTGAAAATGGCCTGTCCCTGACCGCAGAACTTCTGTGTTTGTCATCCATAGCAACCTGGTACAGCATAGCTGGCATGGGAAAGATTGCTTGTAAACGATCAGAACCTTGCATTGAATTTGGAATCAAATAGGGAGCTGTAGAGTGAGCACAGAGCTCTGGTATCAGAGGGGTAGTCGTGTTAGTCTGAATCTGTAAAAAGCAACAGAGGGTCCTGTGGCACCTTTAAGACTAACAGAAATATTGGGAGCATAAGCTTTCGTGGGTGAATGCCCACTTCATCAGACGCAAGTAATGGAAATTTCCAGAGGCAGGTATAAATCAGTATGGAGATAACGAGGTTAGTTCAATCAGGGAGGGTGAGGTGCTCTGCTAGCAGTTGAGGTGTGAACACCAAGGGAGGAGAAACTGCTTCTGTAGTTGGATAGCCATTCACAGTCTTTGTTTAATCCTGATCTGATGGTGTCAAATTTGCAAATGAACTGGAGCTCAGCAGTTTCTCTTTGGAGTCTGGTCCTGAAGTTTTTTTGCTGTAAGATGGCTACCTTTACATCTGCTGTTGTGTGGCCAGGGAGGTTGAAGTGTTCTCCTACAGGTTTTTGTATATTGCCATTCCTGATATCTGACTTGTGTCCATTTATCCTCTTGCGTAGTGACTGTCCAGTTTGGCCAATGCACATAGCAGAGGGGCCTTGCTGGCACATGATGGCATATATAACATTGGTGGACGTGCAGGTGAATGAGCCGGTGATGTTGTAGCTGATCTGGTTAGGTCCTGTGATGGTGTTGCTGGTGTAGATATGTGGGCAGAGTTGGCATCGAGGTTTGTTGCATGGGTTGGTTCCTGAGTTAGAGTTGTTATGGTGCGGTGCGTGGTTGCTGGTGAGAATATGCTTAAGGTTGGCGGGTTGTCTGTGGGCGAGGACTGGCCTGCCTCCCAAGGTCTGTGAAAGTGAGGGATCATTGTCCAGGATGGGTTGTAGATCACTGATGATGCGTTGGAGAGGTTTAAGCTGAGGACTGTAGGTGATGGCCAGTGGAGTTCTGTTGGTTTCTTTTTTGGGCCTATCTTGTAGCAGGAGGCTTCTGGGTACACGTTTGGCTCTGTTGATTTGTTTCTTTATTTCCTTGTGTGGGTATCGTAGTTTTGAGAAAGCTTGGTGAAGATCTTGTTGGTCTCTGTCTGAGGGGTTGGAGCAGATGCGGTTGTACCTCAGCGCTTGGCTGTAGATGATGGATCGTGTGGTGTGACCGGGGTGGAAGCTGGAGGCATGAAGGTAGGTGTAGCGGTCGGTGGGTTTTCGGTATAGGGTGGTGTTAATGTGGCCATCGCTTATTTGTACTGTGGTGTCTAGGAAGTGGACCTCCCGTGTAGATTGGTCCAGGCTGAGGTTGATGGTGGGGTGGAAGCTGTTGAAATCATGGTGGAATTCTTCCAGGGTCTCCTTCCCATGGGTCCAGATGATGAAGATGTCACCATGTAGTGTAGGCAGAGAAGGGGAGTGAGTGGATGAGAGCTGAGGAAGCGTTGCTCCAGGTCAGCTGCCCCTCTGTCCACCTGCTCTTCACTGGCTTTCACCAGCCAGGAGGCAAAGGGGGTTGTCTCACATAAGTGGCCCAGGTTTCTCAGGACTTTTATGGCCTTTGCTGGTGAGTCTGGGCCAAATTCTGCCAAGTGAGATGGAACAGCCTGCTCTGCCTTGATCTCCTAGTGTCAGCTATTGAGTTTAGGCTTTTAATAGTGTTTATTGCCTGCATCTCTGAGCAGTGCACAAAGTTAAAGTGCAAAAGCTTGTGAGAATTTTCTTATTACTCTGATTTTGGGTATAGTTGGAACATGGCGCATTTTGTCATTTTTCCAGTGCTGTAGGAAGTTGATTCTTTGCAGCTGGCGTGCTCAGGGATGGGAAGAGGTGAAGGCAGTATGGATTGACTGGTTCACTTTTTTGTAGAGTACTCTGGCTGATTGCGATTTTGGGGAATTAAGCAAGTAAGGTTCTTTACGGGCTCTGGTCTATGCCTTCTTGCATCCACTACTGATCCATTTCAAAGCAGGTCTTGGCTTCACAGGTTGGAGTGCAAATACTTTATGTACTTCCTCTTCCCTTACATTGTATTAGGGAGCCTGCAGGTGTGCTGTTGAAGTCATCTAGCCAAGTCTCAGTGACAGCAGCGAAGGTCAGGTGCCTTGTCCAATATTAGGTTGACCAGTGACTGTGTGTGGTGACCGCCAGCAGTGGTGGTGAACAGGTGCTGATCGCAGGGGTGCAGAGTAAGTCTACAGGGAGCAGCCTGTAACTAGCTGCTTAAATCTCTGGTGAATGCTTCTTTGAAAAGCCTCTATGCAAAAGTTTAGGGAGGAAAAATAGAGGGTGTAGGGTGGAGATGTTGAATACATATCTCATAGCTATTGGGATCATTTGATATATCAGTGTTGGTGTTTATGGGTTGCCTGAAAATGTTGGTGTTTGCATGTCTGTCTTCCACTTTCAGGAATTTGCGGGTACTTTGCATATGTCTATACTTACCGCCGGACCCGGCGGTAAGCAATCGATCTTCTGGGATCGATTTATCACGTCTTGTCTAGACGCGATAAATCGATCCCGGAAGTGCTCGCCGGCGACGCCGGTACTCCTGCTCGGCGAGAGGAGTACGCGGAGTCGACGGGGGAGCCTGCCTGCCGCGTGTGGACCCGTGGTAAATTCGAACTAAGATACGCAACTTCAGCTATGTTATTCACGTAGCTGAAGTTGAACTATCTTAGTTCGAAGTTGGGGGCTTAGTGTGGACCAGCCCTTAGAAGCTAAATTTCCGATGGAAGGTATCAAACACCTGCTGAGGAGAAGTATAGACGTTACCTTTATTTAAATGACCAGAAAGGCTCTCCCTTTTCTACAGCCCACTGTAGGAAGTGCATGCCAACCTTGGCCTCAGCCCACTTGACGTGTTTCATCCTTCCACTATCTTCAGACAAAAGCTGTCATAAAGTAGAATTAAAAATAATTACCAGGGAGTTGTGCTGCTGCTACCCAGCTGCCAAATAGTTCCTTAAAATGTATAATTGACTATTTTACTTTCAGGCTGAAGTATTTTTATTAGGTCAAAGTGTTGACAATGTTGTCATTCGCTGGATCTGCCAACACCCCCTACTTTGGCTTTTTTCCCCCAAAATCTGACCTGTGCAGGCAGACAACTAGACTGGAGGTGTCTGGCACTGTATCAACACGGAATGAATCTGGGGAGATTTATGTTCATGTTTCCGAAGCCCAGGGAAGCTCTGCGCTGACTGAGCTCACTACAACAACGCTGTAAATGACCTCACTCTTGTCAAAATGAAACCGGCGCTGCACCACTGTGCTCAGATCCCCAAAGAACAGGCTGCAATTTTCATGTCTCCATCACTTACATTGAGACGGTCGACTTACTGTCTCTCTCTCAGCTGAGACATAGTTTTAAGTAGAAAAGGGAGCTAATCAGCAGAACAAGTAAGTCTCTAACCCATGGCAAATAGGCTTTTGTGTTTGCTACCCAAGCTTGGCATAAAATGTTAATTTGAAAATTATGCTTATGGAGTGTCTCATAACCCAAATGTGCCATTGCTCATTTCAGGTTCTCACCAGAACTCCTTGTCTTATTGGTGGAGCAAGAACTTATTATTTGCAAGTTACTGCTGCTTGCACATACTAATGTGAAAAGGGGGGAAGCAGAGAAATATCACGCAGTCCTTCCCTGTTGTGTATATTGCATATCAGAGGAGGGAGGTAAAACAGTTGTAATAGCCAAGGTAAATAGTGCCTGCTGTCTCGCACCTTTAAATGGATCATTTTTAAGGCAAATATAGTAACTGTAGTAATTTCTTTGATGCTCATCACAGTAATATGAGTGCCTCCGCTGAGTTGAAAATAAATAGCAATAATCCTTCCTTCCCAGCCTGTCGGAGGAATTTCTTGATTAAATTTAAATAAATTAATGGAGATATCCTATCTCCTAGAACTGGAAGGGACCTTGAAAGGTCATTGAGTCTAGCCCCCTGCCTTCACTAGCAGGACCAAGTACTGATTTTGCCCCAGATCCCTAAGTGGCCCCCTCAAGGATTGAACTCTCAACCCTGGGTTTAGCAGGCCAATGCTCAAACCACTGAGCTAACCCTCCCCTCTCCCTATTAGTTTATAGACTGCTTGTTTGCTGCTCAAACTGGTGTGTGCATCTGATGCTCTGCTCTGCACTCAGTTTCTCCCATTGAGTACAGACTCCAATTCAAGGTCACTGGCCTGATAGTTAAAGCTCTCCATGCAGCTGACCCTAGCTACTGAGAGATCCCATTCCCTTCTGTGATCTCTGCTACATACTTCTGACACTATCAACAGTTTCACTGTTCATGTGAATAAATCGCTGAGGTAGAGCTGAGCGTTGCATTTGGTTCTGAACATGGCAAGACTTCTTGTGTCCGGTGGGACAGAGTTTCATACACGTTCAGTGCCTGAGGGTACGTCTACACACACTCAAAAACCCGGGGCTGGCTCATGCCAGCTGACTTGGGCTTGTGGACCTCGGGTTCCAGGCTGTTTCAATGTTGTGTAGAAGGCTCTGTTTGGAGCCCGGGCTCTGGGACCTTCCCACCCTGCAGGGTCCTAGAGCCTGGACTCCAGGTGTAAGAGTAGTTAAGTTCTGGAACAGGCTTCCAAGGGTGGTTGTGGAATCCCATCACTGGAGGGTTTTGAGAGCAGGTTGGACAAACACCCGTTGGATGGTCTGGGATTAGTTGGTTCTGCCCTAGTGGGTGGGGTTGAACTCTGTGACCTCTCCAGGTCCATTCCATCCCAAGCAATACTCTAGGCTTTCCCAAGGGAGGTTGTAGATACACTAGGCGTCTGTCAGCTGACCTGGTTCCCAACTACTGGAACACAGTAGTTCCCTGGCCCTGGTAAAGCACAGTCTGTCTTCAGTGTAGAAGGCACCAAAGCACATTCTGTAATTGTGCAAACCAGCGTG
Source organism: Trachemys scripta elegans (assembly GCF_013100865.1). Taxonomy (NCBI): domain Eukaryota; kingdom Metazoa; phylum Chordata; order Testudines; family Emydidae; genus Trachemys; species Trachemys scripta. Next base: position 2,545,554 of record NC_048318.1, read on the forward strand.
GTTTGGGCATGCAGGTCTCCATGCTGCTGCAGGATGGAAAAGCCATGGTGGACCACACACTAAAATGCTGTAGGGAACAGTGGTAGAGCCAAGGTGGTTCGAAAATGGGGGACGAGTTCTCATTTCCAGATCTGATTATTCCTGTAGCGTGGATGGGCCTAATTCGTGGTTTCTTCAGAAGACATACAGAAAGCTCTGCTCTTCTGATGATAAAGGCCAGTCGGATTCAGTACAGGGGCCTGCTGAAACCATCCTTGTATCCATCGGTTATGCCACAGTTCAGAGTTAGTGTAGAGGGGCTCTAACTCCAGTTTTGTACCAGAATTAAGGCTGGGTGTGGTGAGGGTGTGAGCCGTGCTGTGCTGTGTTTAAAAGAGATTTTTGGCTGAGGTTCCGAGAGTCGATGTGGACAGGCCTGAGGGTGTGAACGCTGCTGGGAGGGATAAACAGCATAGGCAATGTTAGCCTCTGGCAGGCCCGGAACAGTGATGCATTTGGTCCAGTAAATCACAGCCAAAAGTAAATAGATGGTGTCAACTGGCTTCCTTACTACAACTGAGAACAGGCTCCTGGCTATAAACCGTGGCTAGGAAAGGCTGTGCCTGTGTCCCATGTACAGGCCCTAAACCCCAGCTCCCAGCATTTTGCCTTTGATTGCTATGAGGGGCAAGGGCTGCTTGCTGTCACATCCTCTCCTCTGCTCCAGCTAATGCCCTGGGCCAGCAAAGTGTAGCACCCCAGTTCTGCTCTCTGCCAGGCACAGCCCTGAACTTCACCCTGTTCTCCCTACGTTGCGGTGATAGCCCATGTCCTATGTCGCTAATCCGTAGGAGGGCGGTGAGGCGGGGATGATAAACTGTGGTTTTTATTTCAATAAAGTTAGTGCAGAACATTGGAAACAGCTGTGGGGCCGCGCCGTGAGCACAAGAGCTGTTTTCTGAGCAAGGCCGGGGTAGCTGATGCATCTCTGAGCTCCTCTTGACAGAGCCCAGTGCTTTGGACAGCATAATCCAAATGGCCTGGAGTTCCTCATGGATAAGCTGCAGCGGTAAATTGTTCCACTACTTGATCTGTCCAGGAACAGTTGTATTGAACGTTTCTGTAAGAATTCCACTGAAAATTGGCACTAAACGTCTCCAGATGCCGTGCTTAAATGAAAAAGAAAAGCTAATAAAATGAGGTGCCTCTGGCTCGGTGCTGAGTGAAACCTATTTAAAGAACTGACGGCCCTAACCACTCGAGGTAGGCTGGCTCCTTCATGTCAGAGTAGCTGTCCCGTTTGCCACCCCTTGGTGAGCTAAGTGAACAATCAATATAATTTAATTCCATGGTAACAAACTTACCCTTCAGCCAGAGCCTCTCGTGTTGCTGTACAAATGATGGCCTAGGTATTTATGTGGCCTTGCTCACCATCAGGTGTGATCTCATGATTATTAATGTACTTTATCCTCACAACATCCCTGTGAGGTAGGGAGGATAAAGTGACTTGGCCAGGGTCACAGAGCCTTGAATGAAACCCATTGCTTTTGAGTCCTTGTGTACTATTCACTGGCCACTACAGCCCCTATGTGAGGTGGGTCTGCGTTACCCTCCTTTGAGCGGGGAAAATAGAGGCCCAGAGGCAGGAACTGGCTAGAGCGGGGAGCCAGAACCAGGAATAAAATCGGCATCCCCTGGCTTGCCTGGCCCTGGATCTGCCGCTCTGCTTCCCCGTATCCATATGCCCCATTTCCATAATATAACTTAATCTAAACCCCAGGCACAAAGAAGCTGCAGTGACAGTTGGAACTCTGCCCTCAGTGGCATCCTGTCTGCAATGTGGCCTTCTGGAAATTTTCCCATTACTCTACCCCTGCCCAGCTCCACTGGGACCTGCAAAATACTGTATAAGGTCGACGAATGTGTAAGGGCTAGTGTAACTTGAGAACTATGGAGTAAGCTGAGCACTAACCCTGTACCTGCTCTGGGCTACGGTTCATGTGCTTCTAGTAGACTCAGCTGTAGAATGAAACCTGGCTGCAGGAGCTCCCCGCATGCATTTGTCATAGCCCCCTTCCCTTGCTAATTGTAACCGCTGCAGGCTGGATGAGATCATGGGAAGAAGTGTTCTGGAGCTGGCCTGGAGGGAGGGGCTGTCCAGCTGGAGCTCTGCAGGAGGACTGGGAAGGCAGGAGAAGCTTTGCTAGGCTGGGGAGAAGGACCAAGCATTTGGGCGGGGGTTTGGTGGTGGTGGAGAGTTAACAGATTGTTTGAGTATCATCATCATCTCCTCCGGGCTGGGTGCATGAGAAGGGCTAGTTGGGCTAGCCAGTTCTGTAAGGTTTTCCCTGCAGTTTCTGTATTGACTTATTAGGGCTTGTCTACATGGGAAAATTAAACCTGTTTAAAAATCAATTTAGTTAAACTGGTGCAAAGCCCTGTATAGACACCGTTATTCAGGTTTAAGGATGGTTTGCTTCAGTTTAGCTTAAGCCAGTAAGAAACCAATACAATGTAAACCGCTTTTAATCCCAAAGAAGAGCGTCTACACTGGGCTTGCAGCATTTTAACTAAGGCCATGTCTACACTTACAAGCTGACAGTGGCAAAGCTGTACCAATACAGCCGTGCCCCTGTAAGAGCACTTGTGTAGGCGCATTATCCCGTCGGGAGGGAGCTCTGCTGTCGACATTAAAACCAGCTCAGCAAGCGGTGATAGCTCTGTTGGTGGGAGCGCGTATGTTACTCAGGAAGGTGTTTTTTCACACACCCTGAGCGACAAAAGTTTTGCTGACATAAGTGCTAGTGTAGACACGGCCTAAATCTGTCTTAAAACAGCCCTTTCGTTTAACCAGTTGGGGGTGAGTGGGTGTATAGATGCGTGTGTGCACACAAAGCCTTCATGTCATTTATGCCTTTCCAGGGGGCATGTTCTGTACTGCTTGAGAGGCTCCTTTAAGCAATTTTTCTGGCACTTGTTACAACAGTCCCTTAAGGTGGCAGCAGACTGAGGGCCCTCTAACCTTGTCTCTGACAGTGGCCAGTGCCAGCTGTTCAAGACGCATATGCATGAAAACCTGCAGTTATGGAACAGCTTGAACACCAGCCAGTTAGTGGCTGGTGTGGGCCCTGATCTTAAACATCTAGCGCCGGTGTGAATCAGTAGAGCCCGTGGAAGTCAACGGAGCATTACAAATTTATGTTAGCTGAGTATATGCCCCCTTGGTCCATGTATCATCTACAATCTGATCTGCATTTCTTACGTGTTCAAACAGCCAACAGGCGTCACAGCACAACTGGGCCTTCAAGAGGGACTTCCCTATGGAAAGGGTGAGGATGTCTGACTGGTGGAGTCGCTCCAGATTAACACCAGCAGTAGAGCTGCACTGAGAATTTGGCCATGGGTCTATAAAACAAACCTGGGGATAATGTAGCAAAGCTGCAGCTCACCACAGATAATTGACTCCTTACTGATTCACTTGAACAATAACAGCCCTGCTAATGACCTGCTGTTTGAGTGCTGCTCCAGCTACTGTGGTCGACTCTATTAAAAGAACGTAGAATTGGCACGTCCAATAAGCCAGTGAACAGGATCCTTGTACTGTAGCGGTGTCAAAACTACTAAGCCACAAGCCACTTAAGTAAGTCGACGCCTCAGTGGCTTGGCTTAATAAACCCACCGCCGTAAAAAAATACACTTGATATAGTTATGGTCAATTGTATTAACGAATTGCTGTCAGCCCCAGGATAGCTAGTTACACACCCAGGAGACACCTCTGAGCTGCAGGGACCTTGGAAAGCCTCTCTGCAGGGGGTGTCCATGGCAGTTTATTTGATCCTATCAGTTCTGGAACCACAACAGGAGTCTGCGTAGAGTGACTGAGGCTCAGAGCAGCTCCGCTCACGCTTGCGGATGGAAGTAAAACCGGTGTGATTGGCACTGGGATCTTGCTCTTTCCTTGGGAGTTGGCCATCTCTGGCAGGAACTGTCCTCTGCCCATGGGATGAACTGAGGGCAAGGTTAATTTAAACTGACCACATGGATCCATTTCCTGACAGTGAGAGCTGCAGAACCATGGGATAATCTGCGTCCAGGAAGTTCCATTGCTTGAGACAATTAAAGCCAGATTGGGTAAAACACTAGGACGTGGATGGGAGGGAGCGATCTGGGCTCATTTGGTGGTGATGGACTAGACACGAGATGTCAGTGGTTCCTCTCTGATGTCAGTGGTTCTTACCCCAGCAAGGCGGGTGGTGACGGCAGGTCACCTCCAATCTCCACAACCTCAGTGACCACCCCAAGCCTGTTCTAGACGTTGGTTGGACCAAGCCCATCTGCTTCCTTGCTGCCTTGCCCAAGTGAGAGAGCAGCAGCCTGACGCTCACTAGTAACCTGGCCAGGTCCAAACGGGAAGGACGCGGATTCTTTTCTGCTTCGGCTGTCGCAGCCCAGGCATTTCTCTCTAGTGCTAGCACAAACCTCTGGGCCTCGCTGCTGTCAAATGCTCCAGAGGCTTCTTGAAAACAGTGGTAGGCAGTCGTGGTGTCACAGCATGCATCCCTCTGCAGCCAGCGCAGTGTAGTTAGAGTTGGCATGTTAGGGCAGGGACTGTGTCTTGTACAGACCTGAGCCTGCTCAAAGTGATTAATAACTAAGGTATCAAATAGTCACAGGCCATAGACAGAGGCTGCACAAAATAACGTGCAGGTTAATAACGTGTAAAAGGAGGCTTTCCTGGGAAAGAACCAAGGTTGGCGCTAAGACTCTTGAGCTCTCTCCTCTGCACCACTGGCTAAGTGCTTTATGAGCCCACGGCTCCCTGGAGATCAGAGGGACATTTTGTAGTGTCTGTGTCACATATAAACTGTTACATGCCATGGCCCTGATTACCTTGTCTCTTGTTCCGTTGACATAAATGAGTTACTCACCCCAGATTTAACCCAGTATAAACAAGAGCAGCATCAGGCCCTGAATCTAATAAGACACACTGATGCATAGATAAAATTACATTAAGGTGAGTGCACAACTGGGTGAAAGTCTGTACTCGAAGAGTAGTCATCAATGATTTGCTGTCAAACTGGGAGGGTGGATCTAGCGGGGTCCCACAGGGGTCAGTCCTGGGTCCAGTATTATTCAATATTTTCACTAATGACTTGGATAATGGAGTGGAGCGTGTGCTTGTAAAATTTGCAGATGACACCAGGCTGGGAGGGGTTACAAGCACTTGGAGGACAGGATTAGAATTCAAAATGACCTTGTCCAATTGGAGAATTGGTCTGAATTGAATAGGATGAAATTCAATAAAGAGAAGTGCAGAGTACTTCACTTAAGATGGAAAAGTCAAATGCACAGGTACATAATGGGGAATAACTGGCTAGGTGGTAATACTGCCAGAAAGGATTGGAGGGTTATAGTGATCACAGAATGAATATGAGTAGGGCCCTACCAAGTTCACGGTCCATTTTACAGTCATAGGATTTTTAAAATAGTAAATTTCATGATTTCGGCTATTTAAATCTGAAATTTCACAGTGTTGTAATTGCAGGGGCCCTGACCCAAAAAAAGGAGTTGTGGGAGGCTTGCAAGGTTTTTGTAGGGGAGGGGTTGTGGTATTGCTACCCTTACTTCTGTGCTGTTGCTGGTGGCAGCACTGCCTTCAGAGCTGGGCAGTTGGAGAGCAGCGGCTGCTCTCTGGCCACCCCCCAGCTCTGAAGACAGCGGAGAAGTAAGGGTGGCAATACCACGACCCCCCTAAAATAACCTTGTGGCCCTCCCCTCCGCCCCCCGTAACTCCTGTTTGGGTCTGGACCCTCAATTTGAGAAACGCTGGTCTCCCCTGTGAAATCTGTATAATTTAGGGTAAAAGCACACAAAAGACCAGATTCCAGGGGCAGGAGACCAGATTTCTCGCTCCGTGACGTGTTTTTCATGGCCGTGAATTTGGTAGGGCCCTAAATATGAGTCAACAATGCAATGCAGCTGTGAAAAAGGCTAATTTTGTGGGGTGTATTAACAGGAGTATTGGATGTAAAACACAGGAGGTAACTGTCCCACTTTACTCAGCACTGGTGAGGCCTCAGCTGGAATATTGTGTACAGTTCTGGGCACCGCACTTTAGGAAAGATGTGGCCAAATTGCAGAGAGTCCTGATAAAAAGTTTAAAAAACCTGACCTATGAGGAAAGGTTAAAAAAACTGGGCGTGTTTAGTCTTGAGAAAAGAAGACCGAAGGGGACCTGGATAACAATCTTCAGATTGGTTAAGGCTGTTCTAAAGAGGACAGTGATCAGTTGTTCTCCATGTCCACTGAAGGCAGGACAAGAAGCAACGGGCTTAGTCTGCAGCAAGGGAGATTTCAGTTAGATATTAGGAAAAACTTTCCCCCTATAAGGGTAGAGAAGATCTGGAGCAGGCTTCCAAGGGAGGTTATGGAATCCCCATCAGTGGAGGCTTTTAAGAACAGGTTGCACAAACACCTGTCCGGGATGGTCTAATTATACTTTGGTCCTGCCTGTGTGCAGGGGGCTGGACTTGATGACGACTCAGGTCCCATCCAGCCATAGTGTTCTACAATTCTATAATTTAAAAAAAAGCAAAATTTGGAGAGCGCAGACACAGCTGCTGCTTCTCAGCATCACCATCGGGCACTAAGCTTGGTTCGTCTCTTAGCTCAGGATACTAAGAGACGAACTCCACTCAAGTCAATGGATTTGCAGTGTGTCAGAGGAGAATCCGGCCCTTTGCAAGTGGGGAATAGGTAAGCGTCTAGCTAGGTTGTAAACTGTAGGCGGCAGGGACCGTCTCTTTGTTCTGTCTTTGTACAGTGCCTAGCACAGGGGGTCCTGGTCTAAGTTCCCTCTAAGCTGCGTGGCCGTGCGGCAGTGCAGCAGCCTATTAAGCACCACACTGGCACTTAGGGCTGTGGCAGGGAGAGAGGTCTCTCTCCCAGCCCCAGCCCTGCTACAGCGGGGAGAGGCGCCTCTCCTCGCTGGCCCCAGACCTGCCGCAGCCAGGGGAGAGGCGCCCCCTCGCAGCCCCCACCCAGCCCAGCCCTGGACCTGCTGCAGCCAGGGAAGAGGTGCCTCTCCCCCTTCCCCAGTCCAACCCCTACCTGGACCTGCTGCGGCCGGGGTAGAGGCACGTATCCCGCAGCCCCAGCCCCGGAGCTGCTGAGATGGGGAGAGGCGCCTCTCCCTCCCAGCCCAGGTGCTGCTGCAGGAAGAGAGGGCTGGGGGGAGCTCTCTCCCTGGGGCAGCCTGCACCCTAAACCCCTCATCCCTGCCCCTACCCCAGAGGCTGCACCCCCATCTGGAGCCTTCATCCCCCGCCCCGTATCTACCCCCACTGTCACAGCCCTGAGCCCATCATCCCTGGCCCCCATCCAGCCCAGTATCCTGTCTACCGACAGTGGCCAATGCCAGGTGCCCCAGAGGGAGTGAACCTAACCGGTAATGATCAAGTGATCTCTCTCCTGCCGTCCATCACCACCCTCTGACAGACAGAGGCTAGGGACACCATTCAAGCAGTTAACTCTGCTTGTAACGTTTTCTGTGCTCCCCAAGTTTGTCGTGGGGGGGGGGGAGGAATTCTCTTGACTTGCTGGCTTGATTGCCTCAGGAAATCAATCTGCTTTCCATTGGAACACAGTGTGGGAGCTACATAGCCTCATGTTTAGAGCAGGGGCTGGGAGCACACTTGTACTCCAGGCCCTAGTGAGCATCCCTACCAGAACAAGGCAGCCGGCACAGTCCAGCACTCGTCAGTGACCCTACAACAACAAACCAGTGCCCAGCCTCGTGAGCAGACCAAGAACAGCAAGCCAGTTTGCACAGGAAAAGAGAAGAGCGAGGGGACAGAAAGCCTTCCGTTTCAACTTCCTAGGTGTTGTTAAAGCTCACAGTGAGGACAGAAAGGATTTTCATAATTATCAAATTGCCTTGGCACTGGCCTTTATGACATGATCCTATCTGTGCGATCTCACTCCCATATTGATTGCAGACAAAATAGAGAGCAGTCTCCAAACACTGACAGAGGCGCCTTGAGGGAAGCAGACACACCTCAGCGGGGCAAACAGACGGCTTGTTTCTGTACTGCTTAATTAATTCCACGGGTGTTGAGCTACGCAGATTGAATTTCGAAATGCGAATGAGACCATGATTGTGTCTGGACAAATCTGAGTCGGGGCTGGAGACAGAAAAATACAACGTACGATCTTTCCGGTTCTTCTAAAGCAGCTAGTCCCACTAGGCCTCTCTGTGCATGGTATAACCCCGTACCATAGCCACAACTATTCAGTTTAACGGGTAGAGCTGCGTCAGAACCACCACCTCGGATCCAGAATGTCATCGCTTTACAATGGCCAGAACCATTTTATCCTTCCTAGCTAGATTCCAAGGCCAGAAGGAACTGCTGGGATCCTCCGGTCTGACTTGCGTAACACAGGTCAGAGAACGTCTCTGAATTAATTCCTGTTTGAACTAAAGCAGAGCGTCTAGAAAAAAAAATCCTATCTTGATCTTGCTAGCGAGGAAGACTCCACGCTAACCCTTGGCAAGATGTTCTAATGCTTAATCACCCTCACTGTTGAATATTTGCGCTTTATTAGCTCTTGGGTCAGCGGCTTGCTTCATTAGATCTTGCACAAGCTTGTGCCTATTTTCATTGCTTAATGAATAATAACAATAATAACATTAATAACCCAGCACCCTGCAGCTTGGGGAGCCAAGTCTGAATGTGGGTCAGGCACACGCTGTACCGATTCAGCCAGTTACAGCCCAACCTGAGCTGCAAATTGCCCTTCGTCACTAATCACAGTACTACACAGCCCTGCTGCACAACCTGTCGGGGCAAGGGGAGTCCGTCTGTAAGTGCACCGCGTTTATTGAGGCTGAATTCAGAGAAATGCACTGAAAGGATACAAAGAACCATCCTGCCGCTGGTTACTTAGGCCCGGATCAAGGGGCGCCTTAATACCTGTGAGGATCTGAGAGACAAGGTGGGTGAGGTCATACCTTATACTGGACCCACTTCTGTTGGTGAACAGGACAAGCTTCCCAGAGTTCTTACTCAGGCCTGCTCGAAAGCTCAAAAACTTGTTCCTTCCACCAACAAAAACCAGTCCAATAAAAGCTCGTACCTCTCCCACCTTGTCTGGCTCGTAGCCTGGGACCCGCATGGCTACAACAACCCTGCAAACAACAATTTGAGGATCTGGGCTGTCCTGCTTGCAGGTTTCAAGTGACTGCTGGCACCTTGCTGCTGGTGCTCCCCTGCTCTTTTGAGGGACCGCAGAATTGGGAGAGGAGCAGCTAAAGGGTTTTTTTTTTCCAATGGTCTCACCAGAAGCCAAAATCTTTCCACACAATAGACTAGTTATTCAACTTCCCCAAGCATGGCGTCTGCTGCAGAGCGAAGGAAGCAGGGAATTAATGTCACTGCTCTAGGCTTTGCTCTGTCTGTGTACATAGCAGGAAGCCCTGAATTATCCCATTTACAGCCCCGAGTCAAGTGTTTCCCCTCATTTAAACCAGTAACTCAACTGGCCTTTGTCATTTGGAGGTAGATACATCCAGTTCAGATCAGCTTGCTGGGTGCTGGTCTTCTTAAGGGAGACCTTATAAACCAAGGTGCTGCCTACTCTGTTTGGGGATTAAAAAACCTGCAACACTTCATGAGCACCAGAGTTTGCCCTTCCCCACTGTTGTTGTGTGTGTCAGTTTTCTGTTGCTCTCCGCCCCAGATGTGGCTGCATTTCACTGGTGCTCTACAGGCTCCATGTATGTGGAAAGTACTGTTACCTGTAGAGCTGGGGTGGGAGGTGGACCCAGGTGAACACACCTCTGAACTCTGGGTCTTTGCTGACAAAGGACAACCGGCTGCGAGTGGGGTGCAGCAGGGGGATAGCCCTTCTGTCAGGTGGAATTGACAACAACCAGGGCCGGGTTCAGTAGCCAGCGGGTCCTCTTAACAATACGCCCCAGAACTGGCTCGAGCCCCCACCCAGTAACCTGGGAAAAAGAACCACCATGCTTGGGGACCTCTAAGAGGCAACCCTGCCCATCTCACAAGCACCCCATCTGTGGATAACAAAAGAGAGCTGGAGGGAGAGGGATAGCTCAATGGTTTGAGCGTTAGCCTGCTAAACCCAGGGTTGTGAGTTCAATCCTTGAGGGGGCCATTTAGGGAACTAGGGTAAAAAACTGTCTGGGGATTGGTCCTGCTTTGAGCAGGGGGTTGGACTAGATGCCCTCCTGAGGGCCCTTCCAATGCTGATGTTCTATGAAATTAGAAGGGAGAGGGAACCCAGTGTTAATTTGGGGAAACACTGCAACCACAATTCATGTGACCATAGGCAACCTGCACCCCTCACAGCTGCTGTCCTTGGTCAGCAAAGACCCAGCATTCTGAGGGGCATTCACGGGGGGTCACCTCCTGCCCCTGAAGGAGGGTATCAGGCAATGCCTCTGCTGGTGCCTCTCCAAGAGCAGTGGGGGGAGAGGGCAGTGGTGTGTGTTAAAGGGACATTTGTCGGTCAAACTTTCACACCGCAAGCTGGGAAACTGAGGCAAAGGGCATTGCCCAGCGCACTGCAGGCTGGAGGTTTCCCTGGGGTCACATGCTTGTGAATCGTGATTGTGTTTCCCAGATTAATGCTGGGTTCCCTCTCCTGCTTAATAAGCAGTTTATTCTGTTGCACACAGACTCCGTGCTTGTGAGAGGAGAAGCATTGACTCTTAGAGGCGCCCTGAGTTGAGTTCAGTCTCTCCAGGTTACTGTGTGGGGGCTCAAGCCGGTTCCATTCAGCAGTGTCACAATCCATTGCTGCTGGAGAACACGGCCTTCCCACTGCACCCTGTCCTGTGGACACACTGTGACCAACAGGGTCAGTTCTGCCCAGGAAACTGCCTGGACAAGTAAGAAGCTCAGATCCCACAAGGATGTTAATTTCCCTAATTACTGCAGTTGGGTTCTGCTGCGCTAATCCCCTGGCACTGCGGCCATGCTCAGCTATCATCACACCCTCCTCTTCAGATCTTGCTGAGTGGAGAAGGACGGGGGAAGTTCCACCCCTCTGTGGAGGGAGGGGTAAGGGACAGTGACTCCCTCACTCTTCTTTCAGGCTGTCTCTAACCTAGCCTTTTGCTCATGACCATTTCCCACTGGCCTATCCCTGCACCAGCCCTGGTGGCAGCGGTGGGAGCCCTAGTTGATACCAGACACCTCTGTGTTCTTGGGGAACCAGGAGGGTGCAGTATCCAGCCTGACTCATGAAAGACATCCCCCTCCCCCGCCCCCAGCCTCTGCTTAAACCAAAACCCATTAGAGGAAAAAACTTGCAGAGAGCAGTGAAGGGCGTTGGAAGACACACCTAGACCCCTCCTGACAAGGGTGAGAAGATTAAGACATCTCCATTAGCATACAGAATGGAGAGCAGAGACAACTCCCCTAGCCTCATCTGCATGAAAGATGGGACAGGGAGACATCTCAGTTTACATACAGAATGGAGAACAGAGAACCGCACTGAACTCTGGGACCAGAAAAAACAGGGAAGCACTGCATCATGGGAATCTCTGCTCCAGATGCTAATGAACCTATGTCTGCACACACCCAGCTCAGCAACTATCAGACCAATTCTAGTAATTAATCCTTAATTGATATCCAAATACTGAAACAGCCTAGTTGCATTGTGAGCTCCCTGGAAGAAAACANATCTCTGCTCCAGATGCTAATGAACCTATGTCTGCACACACCCAGCTCAGCAACTATCAGACCAATTCTAGTAATTAATCCTTAATTGATATCCAAATACTGAAACAGCCTAGTTGCATTGTGAGCTCCCTGGAAGAAAACATCACCCATAGCCCAGAGTGATCAGCTCCTATTGTCTAGTCTAAAGAAAACCCTTGAGTCATCAGTTTACCTATAAACAAATCTAGTGTTCTCCCTTGAACAATTGTAATTTCTCTACAAAAATCCCTACTCACCCTCTAGTCAGGGTTCTGATGCTTAGAGCCAAACTATGCATCAGTTCCACTGGGACTCCATCTCTCCTTAGTGATCGTGCTGGGGGCTCTGCCTGTCTCCAGCATTCAGGACCCTCAGCTACCACCATCATCTAGGAACCCTGACCAGTTCAAGTCTCATGGAGTGGGTGAGACCCCCCCTCTTTCTCTCTCTCTGTTTTCCTTTCTACTTTAGGGATTAACCTTTAATGTATGTTATGTTGGTTTAGCTCTCCTTGTGTAGTTATCACTATTATTCAATAAATAACTTTTATGGTTAACTTGGTTGCTTCTCTCTCTCTTGCTGAACTTTACTCTTTTGTGTTTTTAGCTTCCCCCATTCACTCTACAGCAACGCTTCTTTGACCTAAGCTAAAGATCCCTGCAGCGCCCAAAATACTGTGGGGTTTGCTCATCGAGTAGGTTACTGACAGTAAAATTGTGTTGGGGGAGTGGGGATAGGGACATGCTGAATCTGGGACGCATAAGGGTAACAGCTTGAAAGTGCTGCTTGACCCAGTCCATGGAACCCAGGGGCATATAAGGAGAGACAGCTTGAAGGTGCTGCTTCCTCCAGCCCAGTGAGTCCAGAGACATATAAGGGATCAGCTTGACAGTGCTGATTGACCCGGTCCGCTCAGACTTGCTCTGTTAATGTACGTGTGGGTGTGTGGGTGTTCATCCGGTTCTGGGGCTGGAGTAACCCAGCCCTAGGGAACCTAGGTCCTGCAAGATAGCTCCATTGGGAGGGGACTTGCAGAAGGGAGAAGTAGAACTCCATATGAAAACACAAGTGACACAAGCAGTACATTGATAGGATTACAGAATCCCCTTCCCCAGAAAAGTAACCCGAATAAATGAGCATACTCCAAAGTAAGGGGCAAATCTGGTAACATAGTGTAGACAAGGTACCAGTGCTGTACCCACTGCATCATCTTAGTCTGCTCAGGGCTGGCCTGGATGACATGTTGGTTAAAAGGCCTGGGATCCCCCTGGGAAATCTGCAGCTGCTAGCACCCCCTGCGGAGAGGAGGGGACCTGGGACCAGACAGGTCCTCCCATTACAGTGAAACAACAGCCAGTCCTCATGCCAGCACCCATCTCGCACAGGGTGGAGGAATTCTTCACCCCACCATGGAGCAAGCATTCTTTGGCCTCAGACACCCCCCCCCCCCAGTCTGCCCCCCTACAATCCCCCCCGTCTGCAACCATTCTGCCCCCAGGAGACCCTGTGAGCTAAGAGCGCTCTGCTGAGCAAACCCGGCACCATGGGGGCTTCATTTCATGCCAGGAAGCAGCTCTCCCCACACTCCCACCTGCTGCAAGGCCCCCAGGGAGTGATGACAGCAGCTCTCAGCACACGCAAGCCCCTCGGGGCCTGCAGGTTATGAGGCAAATTGTGCCAAGTCTGAAGACACAGGAGAGAGGGATGTTTAGCTTGGCTCTGGCTCCCTCTGGAAGGGGTTCCTCGCAGGTAGTCTCATGTTTAGTATTAATGGTGTAATTTTTTGGTAATGAGCAATTAATTCTAATTAAAAAATGGGCTGTTTGGAGAGAGCTGATGCTGGCGATGAGAAATTGCAGGTAATTTTATGCTGTTTGCCTTGGCCCGGCTCCCAGTGCTATTCCAACTAATTGTCATTATTTAGTCGTTTGTTGCCATGGTTATTGCAGAGCCTTTCCAGTTGCCAAGTCTCCCAGTACAAGCTCAGACAAGGCACTTTGTAAAAGCCTGTCTACGTCCCCCTCGCCCTGTCAAGGGAATCCGCGGTTCTCCGCTGACTGTGAATGACCACGCTGCCCTTCCCGGGGATGAACTCACCTACCCTCAAACCCAAGTCGTGCGTGGAAGCGCCAACCTCTGGTCCCCAGTGTGAAGCAGCTCACTGAGCCAGCCATGGTGGCGTGCAGGTGCCGGCCAGCGCGCTTGGGCATTTTGTTTGCCGCTTTACGGTGGGGATGTGGGCACCGGGGGATGAATGCGGCATGCGTGGATCGTGATGCAGTGTTTGAAGGAACACAGAATCCCTGGGAATGGGGCTCATGGAATATGCCTCCTGGTGTGCCGATAACCTGTCGCCAACAGAGCTGGGTTCGTCAGGTTGCTGGCGAACTGTGATCTCTTGAAAGCCTCAAGCTGTCCAGACATGTACACTGTACATTGCACTAATGCATTGGTTGGGGTTTTACTGTCCACACTGATACACTGTATACTGGACCAGGGGGCTGACCTGATTCTCACTGCCCAGGCCTATACATTGTATATTGGAC